>NC_133773.1:105751672-105753524 GCF_003597395.2 Chelonoidis abingdonii
TACCCACAGTGCACTGCTCCAGAAATCGATGCTAGCCTCGGACCCTGGACGCACACCACCAAATTAATGTGCCTAGTGTGGACGCGCACAATCGACTTTATATTATCTGTTTTATAAAATCGGTTTAAGCTAATTCAAATTTATCATGTAGTGTAGGCGTAGCCTGACTGGTTGTATTGTGATCCTCTGTGACTGTGTAAATCACCTGTCAGGAGAGAGACATTAAGTTGTCTGAAATGCGGATCTTTGACAGAAGGTGTTATGTCCTGCCCAACAGGAAAGGTCCATCCACACCAGACAAGATAACAAAGGACTCTGTTGTTCTGCTCTCCCCATACCTTCAAGGTTACTCATGCAAGTGGATTCATCCCATCAGCTCAGATTGCAGCTCAGAGCACATGGCAAGAGGGAACTGAAAACCCCTCACAAGAAGGAACTGGTTATCTCAATGCTGCTTAGATTCTGAGGGATGTTGACTATCACCAAAGGGGTTAATGTAGGTCACATAGGCCAGTTCATCTATCAGGTTGCAAGATGGGGAAATTAAGGCCCTAATTAGAGGAAGCTCACGTCTGCAGGAACAGGCTAGGCTTCTGTAAAGCCAGGGAACTGATAGCAGAATGGACCTGTAGGGAAGTAGTCTGCAATCATTCCCTGGGGAAAAGGAGGTGTGATTCTAGCTATAGAAATTAGTTTGCCGTTACTCTCTGGGAGGAGGGAGTTTGGGCTGGCAAACCCCAAGAAGGGTGTGGAGCCAGAAGGAGCACGCGAAGTTCAGGGAGGTGGCATCAAGGGTCACAGTGGTACAGACTTTGGCTGCTAAATTGAGGAGCTGGAAACCAGAGTAAAGGACCCTCCTGGGTTCTCCTACCAGCCACTGGGAAGTAGCACCATAAGGGAAGTGAATGGGATGACTCCCTAAGACTGCTGGTGAGGAAAGACTTCAGTACACCAGAAGGGACAAACACGCATAGTGACCTGGCTAGAAGAGAGTGCACCTGGGTCACGGAGTGAGAGAGAGAGCTCGGCAGAAAGTTGTGCAGTGAGTGGCAAAACGGGACCTCAGACTTGGAAGGAGCTGAGTCTCTTGTTTCCTTTTCCTATTTAATAAATCTTTATATAGTTAATTAAAGGATTGTCTACAAGTGTTGTTTCAGGCATGAGATCTAAGGTGCAATGGGCCTGGGGTAAGTGGTTAATCCTTTGGGACTGGAAGTAACATGAAAATTGCTGTGATTCTTGGTGTAAGGAACCATCTATCACAAAAGTACACTCACTGGCTGCGGTTCGCTGTCCCAGGCCAATAGGGGCAGTGGGAAGTGGTGAGAGATGTGGGAGCCGCAATTGGTCACAACCTGCAGACGTGGCAGGTAAACAGACTGGCCTGGCCTGCCAGGGTGCTTACCATGGCGAGCTGCGTGCCAGAGGTTGCCGAACCCTGGCTTACAGCATCTTAATTTGACTGCAGAAAACCTGTGATTTGCAGCCATACCAAAAAAAAAAAAAAAAAAAAAAAAAAAAAAGGTATATGTGGGGGAGATTTCTTACAAATTTTCTGTCTTTAATTTTTATTTGAACTATATTGAAGTCCCTTATATTTTCCCCAGTGCAAAGATTCCCATTGTTATGTCCAGTGTTTAGAGTGCCCTGCAGGATAAATTTTAAAACATAGATGTGGCCAAATGGTTAGTCTGATATTAATAATCTAACATCTAATAAGTTTCCATCAAGTTTATCACAGAATCATAGAATCAAAAGGTTGGAAGGGACCTCATGAGGTCATCTAGTCCAACCCCCTGCTAAAGGCAGGACCATTTTCCCTAAATAATCCCAGCCAGGGTGCGGTCTAGCC
>NC_133773.1:105757428-105777811 GCF_003597395.2 Chelonoidis abingdonii
CCCTAAGACAGACCCCTGGGGCACACCACTTGTTACTGGTTGCCAACTAGAGAGTGTGCCATTGATACCTACCCGCTGAGCCCGTTGATTCAACCAGTTTTCTATCCACTTCACAGTCCATTTATGTAATGATATGGTGCAATATGCTGAAATGAGCTACAGCAGTTAAGAGTGAAGCACAATCTTTCTGTTGCTCTAGCTTTTCTGGCAGTTCTGAATGATTGTTAATCTTTACAAGTTTAGTATCAACAACACTTTTGCTTGGTTGCTGCCACTTAGCATTACATCAAGTAATCAGCCAATGCTTTGACAGATAATGGTACAGTTACATTTCCTACATAGAAATCTCAAATTTGAGTTACTTACTATGCAACCTTTCCTTTGCCCAAATTTTACCGTCACCCACCACCCTGGAATCTAGAGTCAATTTTGTTTTACAATCCTTTCAGCAAGCTGCAGTTTGAGAGGCAATTCTAGTTAAGTGTTTCATGACATATGCTATTCCAGGAAGAGGTCACTTGTATCTAACCACTGTAATTTTCATTCTGCAATGGCATTGGTTCAAAAGATTTCAGAAAAGAAGGAGCTCAGTGCTTTAGTTCTGATCTCATTTACTTATATGTATATTACAGAGTAAATCAACTGACTTCAGTGGGCTACTTTCCAAATTATACTGGTGGAAGTGGGACCCGAATCGGGCACTAAGTGTCTTGTGAGTAGAGCTGAGTGGCATTTTTTGACAAAGACGTTCACTGAATTCATGTAGATTACACTAAACTCTTTTGGTCAGAAAATCAAGTTTGAACAAATTCCCCTAAAAAAAAAAACCAAAAATTCACCTTGACATTTTTTAATTGATGTTTTGTTTACACTTTTACTTTTTTTAAAAGGAAATTTTGAAAGTTCAAAATTGAAACAATATAGTTCAACACAATGGTTTCTTTTAAAGTTTTTGATTTACTAAAGATTTGGGTTTGATTTGATATGAAATTATTTTTTTTTCAGAATTACCAGGGAGTAGAAAAATCCACTGTTCATTCCTGGACTAGTACAATTATTTATTTGTACTGAGTTAGCACCTAAGATCCCCAATATGTATCAGGACCCCATTGTGCTAAGCATTGTACAAACACACAACAAAAATATGGCACCTGTCCCAAAGTGTTCATAGCCTAAGTAGCCTTTTTCCCATTTTTTTGGATCTGATTCTGATCTCTCTAATGGCTACCCACTTGTGTGGCTTCATTGATTTCAACTTAGTTACTTTTCAATTACATCAGTGTGCGATCAGAGAAGGGCCCTCTTATACTCCCTGAAAAAAGCTTTCCTTTTCTATCCTGACATGCACAGAAATTCTTCACTTCTGTCTCCCATAGCTGCTCCACACACACTTGCTGCTTTGCCACATCTTTACTCTTATCTCTAAGTGCTATTCATCAGCACAGAGGCAGATTACAGTTTTGTGGGGCCCTAGGCCAGAGCAAGTAGGGGCCTGTCATAAGTAGATAGGTAAGGTAAGGGTTAATTTTCTTTTGCCTGTAAAGGGTGAACAAAGGGAACCAAACACCTGACCAGAGGACCAATCAGAGAACTGGATTTTTTAAAAGTCAGGGGCGGGAATTGTGTACTCTAGGTCTTTTGTTTTTCCCAGCTATGGAGGAAACA
Organism: Chelonoidis abingdonii; assembly: GCF_003597395.2. Lineage (NCBI taxonomy): Eukaryota > Metazoa > Chordata > Testudines > Testudinidae > Chelonoidis > Chelonoidis abingdonii. The sequence goes on from NC_133773.1 coordinate 105,759,094, forward strand.
TCTTTTCTGCTAACTCCTATTTCTTTCTAATATTTTCCTACAAAGTGTGAGTACAAAGGCCACAAGGCAAATAGGCTGTTATATGCTTTGTGTTGTATTTACAGGTGTGTTGATTTGCTGGACTGGTTTAAAGGGGGCTATCTTTTAAATCAGACTGTTTATTCATATTTTCTTATAAGCAAGAGCCTGTATTGATCTCTTAATGCAGTATTATTGTTTTGTATTTTCTTTCTTTTTATATAAAGTTCTTTTTTAAAACCTGGCTGAGGTTTTTGGGGTTTCTCCGGTGAGGCTACAGGAAGGGGGGGTGGAAAATCTCTTTATATTAGCTTTACTAGATTTGAATGCATCGCCTCAGGGGGAGGGTGATTTCCCTCTTTGTTTTGCCTTCAAGGAGTTAAGTACTGCATCGCCCAGGCTCACCCAGGGAAAAGGGAGGGGGAAGCGGGGGAGCAGATAACGAGGAGACAAGGGGGAAGAGCTTGTTTTCCCGTTGAGATAGGGAGACCCAGGGGTTCTGGGTCTTGGGGGTCCCCCAGGGAAAGGTTGGGGTGACTCGGGGTAACTAGGAACCCTAAATAGTCCTAGTTGGTGGCAGCGAGAATAGATCCAAGCTGGGTATAAGCTTGGGGAAGGTTCACAGTAAACACTCAGATGCGGAACTCTAAGTCCAGATCTGGGACAGAAGTTTAGCAACAGGGCCCCTCCCGGCCCTTCAACCTACAGTCCCTCCCTCCACCCCCACTGCGCTCCTGCCAGGGAAATGGGATCAGGACACGCAGGCTTGGCCCGCCCTGCACCCCCACCCAGCACTCCAGTCAGGGAGCAGAGTTAGGGCATTGGTGCTTGCCCCTCTCCACCCACCCAGTGCTCCTGCAAGAAACTGGGGGAAGACCCCATTCCCTGATCTCACTTCCCAGCAGGTCTGTCAGGTGGGTGGGCAGGCAGAATGGGTCAGGGCACAGGGTTGCCCATTTTTCCAGGGCCCCCCAATTGGCAGGACTCCTGGCCACGGGCCCTGTTGGCCCAACAGCTGATCTGCCACTGCATCAGCATCATCATCACTTTTGCTGGTAAGAGACTGCAATTTGTTTTAGCACTATTGTTAAAAGAAAGGTTAAAAGTAATAAACTAAATTTGTAAAGACTTCATTTGAGCACACTGTAAAACTCCATATTTAGGCCAGAGGGGTGTGTTTTGCAACAAAATCATAGTATAATTATAACTGAGTGACAATGTTACTCTTTTGTGCTTTCATTATATTTGGGAAATAATTCTATACTTTTTTTTAAACATTATGTCATTTTCAAAATTTTAAAGTACATTTTAATGATCAAAATTTACAAAAAACAATGTTACTGAAAATCTATTGTCTTAACATATGCACAATTAGCAAGTTTTGAACAAATCCTGGAGGAAAAAAACTCTGAATTTTTCATTGGAAGACTAGACTGATTTTGTTTAATATATACAGCAAACATTCTGGTTGTGTGTGTGTGTATATATATAATCTGTATGTGGGGTGGGACGGAGGATAAAGTCATAGAGCCACACAACATCAGTTGGTGTAAATCAGCATAGCTCCATAGAAGCGAATGGAATTGCACCAGTTCATACCAACTGAGGATCTGTCCTATTCTATGGATTAAAACTGGTCAATTACGCTTCAGAAAGGTAAATTGATTGCTTGAAAAAATTCAAAATAGAATTATAAAACATCTAGATGATCATGTCTGACAGGAATTAAACAGGTATAACAAGGTTTATACAGAAAAAAAAATCATGCCTCCACAATCTATTATAATTCTTTGAGCATATCAACTAACATATAAAAGGAGACTGATGCAATTTCTTGACATATGAGGTCACTGAGAAATAATGTAGCTGGATTTTTTTAAAAGAGCTGTCTAATTTTGTGATCATTTATAAGATGTAGTAAAAGAAGCTAAAATATCTAATCATTTCCAATTCTTCAACATGTAAACTGTTCACTGCAAAGACCAAAAGGGATGTTTTCTCACATACGGAATTACACTGGCTTCTCTTTTAAGTATAGTTTCCACCTGGATATAGGATATAAGACTGGAAGCCTTTTTTTAAAAAAGTCTGCGCTCTCATTTAGACACCAAAATAAGTGACTGACTTTGCAAAAGAGCTCAGCACATTGGGTCACAATGAAAATTGAGATCTTGAAAGTCTGTCCTCAGATGATCTAAAGGCTGAAACATACAGTTAATCCTAAGTAAAGAAATGCTGATAGCTGATTAATGTAGATAGACGTACATTCATTCTGTTTCTATTCTGCAGCTTTACAACTATGCAAACTAGATAACGTTGAAAATTCCATTCATAGGCTTAAATTTAAGCTTAGTGTCATGTTAAACCATGGGGAACGTATACTCTCTCTCATGTTGTAAACCACCATGACAAATAAAATTGAAATCATGGAGTGTTATATATCATAATGTAAGTGTGACAACTCAGAATCTGACAGCTAGGTTATGATGCCTAGTTATACACACATAGCTTAGTTTCTTGAATGACTGCCTCTGCAGTTTTACTACAGCCAGAAGTATATACAGGAGTGCACAGAGAGAACTAAAATGGCAAGCATTATATTCACAGTAGTGAAAATTTCAGTCCTGTAAATTCCAGAAATTATTTAATCAAAATAAATAAAAATATTACTCTTTAATCTTATATATTGCTATCTCCTTCAAGAGTAGATATTCTTATTCTTAAAAACATTGCAACCATACATTTTTAAAGTATCGACAATACTGTGAATCCTGTGTCAGAGTACAGGGGGAATTACAAAAAAAATCATTGTGCAGTTTCAGTGGACCAGAGTAAATAAAACCAGAGAGTACAGAGTAGGTGGTGGTTGTGTGGGAGGAATAAATGGTGGACTGGTATATGGGCAACAAGCTGCATAAAGGGAATCTATTCTGTGTCCTCCTGTGCTGCTCTTGTAGTGCAGCCAGCCTGGACACCATGCTGTAACTGGCTGTTGACACTACGGCTACACTCTTGCTCCATTGAAGGCAGTCACAGAGCATGAAACAGGAAGTAATGATGCCTTAGCTGGCATTCTCTTTCATAAGCTGTCTTGAAGTTTGGAGTGAAGTTTTGAGGGGGGACTATATGGACTAGCGCAGCTCCTCCTCCCTAGCTTTGGCCTAACCACTTTCCTTCTGGAAACAAAGAGAAGCATACTCTTCAGAAAAGGAGAAAGGAGGTGTGAATTAGCTACTTTATTTATTCATCCTCTAGAGGAGCCTGCCATAGTTCTTTCATTAGATTTGCTCCCCAACACATTGGTTAAAATCATGGACCATTTAAGTCAAAGGGAGTTTTGTCATTGTTTTAATGCAGACAGAATTTCATACACCATACAGTTAGAAGGAGAATGCAGATGGTTTGGAGTTCTGCCCAGAGACCCTTTTAAAACTAGTATTTTTCTCTTATTAGCCACTGCTGCTGGTGGCATGGCTTTTCATTTTAGGAAAGAGGGACATGTAAACTAATATATTAGAATTCACAAGAGAGAAAAATCATTCTTTTTTAAGGCCAATTTTATCCATTCTCATAATTCATCTCTCTCAACAGAGAGCCCATTTTCATCTTCTCACTGGAGTTCCTTCCCTGAAGCATTTCAGTGAGAGTGGAACTACATGTGTAAGAAACGAAACACAAAAGAAAAAAAAATACAAACTATCCTTAAAGATTTCAGCACAAAAGAGGGGAGCTTGGAAAGAAATGGGGGGTGGGGGCAGATTAAGATTTTACAGACATTAAATCACAACTTCATGTCACAAGGCTACCTCCTCCACAACCAACCAAAAACCAGTTTTTTTATAAATTCAAGAGACTCAGCACAAAAGGGTAGATTAGAAAATAAGGGTCAAGATTATGTTCTTAGTTATTCCAGTGCAGCCCTATTCATTTTCAATTAACTTTCGCAACTGGAACTGGAAGCTCCCCCTATACTCTGCGGAAGGTGCTTCTACAACTGCCTTTCACACGTGAATGTGGAGAGTGGCATTAGGAGGTGTCCATGGGATAGGTTTTCATGAATCCACTAATCCAAAACATCTATGCCTGCTATTCCTACTCAAAAACTGGAGTAGTAGCTATATGGTGGCTGTGACACATCCTATGTCTTGATCTAAGGTTGGGGAATAATTTTTTTATTTCCACTATGATACTTCACTTCACCTAATAAATCTTATTGAAATTAGCGGACTACTTATCTATCTCATATTAAAGACATACTGAACCACTATGCTGGATCAGGGCCAGAGTGCTCAGCATCTTGCATAATTTAGCCCTAGATGGGAATGAGCTGCATTTTATAAGGGGAAAAATTCTTTTTGAAAAAACAAAAAAACAAACAAAAAAACCCAGAATTTTATAAACCTTGTAAAAATCTCTACCCATTCAGCCGCCCACATTATGTGAAAATATGGGTAAAATAAGTTATTTTTTCTGCCACAATATTAACCATAGTTTTTGGTGTATAAGTTGAGTAGGGAGGGCTGAGATCATCTCCTAGGATCCTTCTGTAATTTTGATTAGCATTCTTCAAAGAAGGTTCTCTAACAATTTTCTCTTCTCCTCACCCTCTTTGGTGTATTACTATTGTTAGTCAAAATAATGCCATTTGCACTGGGTAGGGTGAGTACACAAAAATGATTTGAGCTTTAAAAAAATGTCTTATGGTAAGATATGTGAGGAGCTCGATCTGCTTAGCTTACTGAAAGGAAGATCAAGAGGTGACTTGATTACTGTGTAAAAGTACCTTCACACGGAGAACGTACCAGGTATTAAAGGGCTCTGTAATTTAATGGAGGAAGGCATAACAAGAACCAATGTCTGGAAGTTACCACCACACCAATTCAAATTACAAACAAGGCATACATTTTTAACAGTGAGGGGGAAGAACCATTGGAACATAAGTAACTGGTGGATTCTCCATCTCTTGATGTCTTCAAATAAGATTGGATATCTTTCTGAAATATATGCTTTACATTAGACATAAGTTATCAGGTTCTGTACACAGATAATTGAGTGAAATTCTTTGGCCTGGGTTACACAGTAGATCAAACTAGAATGGTCTTAAAAATCTATGAATCTATGAAAATGGCTAAAAGGATAAGATTTATTTGCAGAACAGGTTGTTTGTAAAATATACAAAACTAGAAAAAATAACAAAAACCACCTTAAAAAATAACAATAGTAAGATCAATCCCTATAAGAACCAACACTATTACATCAGTCCCAATATTTGGGTCTTTTTCTTACATAGGCTCTTATTAACCCCCACCCCTGTCTCGATTTTTCACATTTGCTATCTGGTCACCCTAGCTGATGTCACAGATCTTTGAGCATTATTGAGTTTTGTTTTTTCCCAGACATCATTAAAGTTCTGTGAAAAGCGATCACCAGAATGGGATTTGGCTCAAGGAGAGGACAAGAAATGGAAAAGGCAAGTTTGGTAAGTTCTTGTCAAACAGTGTGTTTTTCATATTGCTCAGATTTCATGTCAATCAATTGACATGGTTGTACATTGAAGCTGGCTTATGAAAAGGGAACTTGTTCTGCTTTCGATACAGAAGTAGAACGCTCAGAGCTGAGTCAAGCTCTTAAGAGAGAAAAAATAAAAATAATAAGATTGTGAAATAGAGGATTGGATTGGGGAAGAAAATAAAGTATATGTGTTACCTCTGAACTATAGCAAAATGGTGAAACTGTCATCGCCAATATCCTCTAGAGATAACCTTTAATCATCGCTCAGGATCACCTGAACTTTGAAAATGTCAGGAAACAAGTACTATAGCCTTGTCAGAACAGAATCCAGATGACTGTAGCTGTATTTTGGACAGTTTTCAGGAAGCCATGACTGTATTTCCCAGCAAAATGCTTTTAAAATGTAGTACTGGATTTTTTTTTTTTTAAGCATAGATATGCAACAAATTCTATCCAGGCAGAATTGTTAAAACTTTTTACTAGATTTATGAAATTGGAGGGGGAAAATGTATAACCTGCAGTGTAAGCATTCTCAGAAAGGTTTAGCAAGTTAATATTTTAATGTTGTGCACTATTATATTATGACCGTAGTGATGACAAATTTCTGAGTGATACAATAGATTCTCCGTATTTGTGGAGCAGATCATTTTGTGATTTGAAGACATTTTTCAAAAGAGCATTTAAAGTATGATTATGTTATCATGCAGAGACATACATTCTATTCTTCTCCTGCAAAACTATATCACAGAATACAAATACAATATGAAATGCATTTTTGATAGCATTTTTTTTTGTTTGATTGAACTGCTGTCTGGAAACACAAGCAAATGAAACCCTTAAGATTGTTTTTGTTGTATACAAATTCATGCCTTTTTGTAATGGGAATGTGAACACCGTGTATTGTTGCTACATCGACATTCCATAGCAGTGTTCACTTAGAAAAAACAGATATTTTTAAAGGAGATAGTGGCAACACTGAAATCTTGCACTCTATTTTTTATTTGTGAATCAATAAAAAGTTAACGTATTTTAAAACTTGTGTCTCAGAGGGGGAAAAAAACACTCCCTGCTTTAAAAACATATATATTTTAAGCTGCAGCATGGAAAAGCAATATCTGTGAAATATATTTAATGTGAAAATATGGTTGGTGGTTGGAAAAGCACTTTCTAACAAAACATATTTAATATTAAAGTCAGACAGTGACAATGATTCAATCTGAACACCAAAGTGTTTACAAATTATCTGGAAAAATGCTCCTACCTAATTTAAAATCTATTGCTAGAATTTAGCTAGCTCTAATGCTTAGGCTCTGTGTGTTTGCCTAAGGAAATCATAATGAATTGTGCACAACTAATAAACCTCCATGTTGTGTAGTGTAACATTTTCTCTGATATTAGTCTATCGTACATTGGTTTTCAATAGCTATGCATTAAGGGACATCTGTTTACAACACGGCTTCTCATACGACCAGTAGCCAGCATAAATGGACAAGTCAGTTTTACCCTGAGTGGGCATTTTAAAATATTACAATAGAGTGGGATTTCTTAGATATGCTAATCACTTCCTTAAAAGCTCAGGAGATGTGTAACTAAAAAAATCCTTGACATTGTCTGGCCATACTGAAAGGAGAACAGGAGACATTTGACATGCGTTTAATCAGGTCACAACTTTATAATTAGATGTCTGGGACTACCCAGGACATGAAAATGTACAGTGTAGGTAATCCCATATGTATTCCATAATTAGCTGGGGGGCTTTTACCAGCTCCTCCTCTTTTTCATCCAGGTCTCACCAGCAAATTCATTGTCAGGACCTTACCATGTATCCCACTTTTGGAGGGTTAAGGTGGGCTATAAAAATGGGGTGTTGGCTCCCTGCCTTACCAATCATAGGAGTCCCCAACAGCCCCCCATTCATTCCTTTAACAAACACCTCTTTTAAGTCCTTTTCCAAGCCACTTATCCGGTGACTGAATACCTTTCCTATAGAGTACCTGCACTGGACATCCAACACAAAAGGAGCCAGCAATTAGCTTGGCTGCCTCCTGCCCAAACCCAGTCGGGTTCCCAGACATCTCTTACTGCCGTCCTTTTATACTGGCTAAAACAAATGGGTTCCAAAGCTGTGCAGGGGAATCTCATACTCTTTGAATAATTTGGTGTCCCAGGATGCCCAAATTACTGAGCCTTTTATGACTCCAAAAGATTTGGTCACCTCCCTCTTAGAATCTGTTGAGCCTTGTCCACCCAAGTGGCACTCCACGGCTCCCAGCCAGACCCTACCTTAATACATGTCTGACAACACAGATCTGCATCAAGTCCTTTCTTGTTTTGGGCAGTAATTGAACCCCTTTTCACGTTCCCAAATTGCATTTTCCAATGTGTGCCACATCATGTCAGTGACTGCTGATGGGCCCTTATGGCACACAGCAGTGGCATCAGCTGTTCCAATAACATGCTTCTCTTTCCATGCCAACACAGACATGCCCCATCATTAGACTCTCAGTTGTCAACCCTAGGATGTGCACCTGTGTTCATACGAAAAACAATCCTGTGCCTACAGATCCACACCACTGCCTCCATGGTCAGTCTTCCAACATCTGGAATGGAATCACAGGCACATTAATATTGACTCAACACCTGAGGTTGCACACACGTATTGCATGCTTCTGATTGCCAATGCCCTATTGTCAGAATTGCCTGTGCCCCTGTACCCAGCGTTACCATGGCCGTTGTGGCCCCTGATTGCCAATGAATGAGAACCAAATTCCACGGGGCAGAACCAAGCTCAAAGCCGTTCCGGAAAAATAGCAAATGCTCCCCAGCTCTCTTGATCTGTTGTTGACCATCACAATCTTAATATCCCTGCTTGCCCCTGCCAGTGTACATCACACAGCTCCAAGCTCCCCATCCTGCCCTCACTCCCACAGTGCCCCTACATAATTCAGACATTAGCTTGCTGATCTCGAAAGCACCAAAACTGCTTTTAAGAATTCTGCTCTGAGCAAGGCCACTTAGATCCCTGAGAATGTTAACTGTGATGTGCCCGCATGACTGCTGTATGGGGCCACTTGAATACAACCACCCTGACAGCAACCTTTGAGTTAAGACTGCTGTGTGGATATGGATAACCTTTAGCTTCAGACTGCTCCATGTAAAAGGGATGTTGCCCCTTTTAAACTGTGCATTCCTAGGGGATAAGTCAGTGACCACGCTGACCCTTTTGCAGCAGTTTTCATTCCCTCCCCCCATCCCACTAATAAAGAACTATTCTCTTCATTCAGCCAGCCAAACATTCCCCCCACACACACCCCAAAAAGGTGCAGGGTGGTCAATCTCCTGAAGGCATGGAGGCTTAATGGTTCAACTGGTTAATAGTACAGAGGTTTGCACAAATTTACATTACCAGATAGGCAGATTATCAGCAGTGACATCAGGCCTGTTCTATCTATTAAATAGTTAATGTTTGTAGATGTAAAGCACTATCTAAATGCTAATTATTATTATTATTTTATTTATTATCCTTTGGCAATGAGGTTCTTTTTCAGCTGCACACAATTGGACAATTTGAAACCTACATGACTTGCCTGAAACCTTGAGAACAGCAAGTCCTAAATGTATTTTAAAAATAATCTTTCCTCCCGTGTATTATCACTTTATAACATCTAACATGCTGCACTTTTATAGAATTAGTTCTAAAGAAGCTACTGAATATAATGCCGTACCTTATTGATCACATTAACATCCTTATTTTACCCTAAATAAAAGCATTGCTATTACAAAGATACTGTACATGGTATATTATATATGGAAATAAATGTTATAAAATTAACCAACAAGTAAAGAGGCAAAGGATAAGAAAATCACATGCAAGAACATCTCAGCTGTGATCAAGTCACATCTGAACCTTCTCTCTGAAGAGAAAGGGGAATCTGCCAACTGAGTAATCTGTTAGGTATAAATATATTTAAAATTAATTACAATACATATATCAAATTCATTTTTTTAGCTAAACAGGTTTACTTCCTTTACAAACACTCTGTTCAGAATAAGACCAAACTGTTTTGAACAATTTTGACCACTGTGTTTTATTAAATGAAAATATTATCTATTAAAAAAAATAGGTAGACATGATAATACTCCAGTCACAGTAATTCTGTATTTGAAAAGCTCCACACAAAAACTGCAGTAGGTAGAAATGTAAGCTGAGACTGAAGTTGTCTCCTGTGTTTGACATACTGATCATGTCATGTTAAATGGTGACAGGTGGGATCTATGCTGTAGAAAGTACATCTTATTATCATGTACATAACCCTGTCTGATAAGTTACCAGTCCTTTTAAATATCTAGTGAAAAGAAAATTCTAAAAAAAAAACAAAAAACAACCCACCTTGTATATTGTCTTTTGTGTTATCTTAAAACCCCAGAAACCAAGTCATGGGCTAGGACTCCATTGTGTGAAGCTCTGCACAGTTGAAATGGTTCTCTTTCATTGCAAAGTTCATTGAACAAAATAAGCCATGCTAGTATAAAATGAGCTAAAGATTATCAAAATTTGATAATCATATTCATCTCCCACTGCTGTACATTTTTATAATGTTTCAACAAAAATAATTTGTAAATAAAATGTAGAATAAACTCTTTGGGGTCTGATTCTCAATTACACCAAGACCTCTTTACATTACTGCTAGCAGTAAAATTTCAAAGTGAGCATAAATGTGACTCCTATACACTGCCAATGGGGTTTAATGTAATGAATATCATAATGGTCCTGTATTTTTACATTTGTATTTTTTTTACTCCTATCTGCATCCTTCATTCTCTGATTTTTTTTTCCAATGGCAGACCAACAAATCATTTCCAAATATCCATATATCTGCACTTGTCAGTTATAAAATACTACAAAGTACAGCTTCATTTTTATGATGTAAAATATATATATATATATATATATATATATATATATATATATATATCATTGCACTTCTAATGATAAAAAGAAATCTGTGGCCTCTGTCCTGCACATACTTCTTGCTAGTGTATTGGTAATTCTTGTAAGAAGTCCCATTGCCTATAGAGCACTTACTCTTACATATTACTTAAGCATGCCTGAAAGGGTAGGAATGAGATATATTCTAAGACACAACTTTGGTGTATAGTCCATTAAACCCATTAGATATTTGAAATTAACAAAAATTAAACAAAACTTAAAACCAAATGTCACAGTCCGAGTACATCAATGTAATCTAGTTTTACAGATTTGCCACATTTCCCAGAAGATAGATTTTTCCATTAATCTTTAAATCAACTATTTTTTATATTTTTTCAGCTATTAGTTATCATGTGTTCTGTCACTATTACAATAACAATTTCATGCAATGAAATCACTCTTTCCTCCAGGAAGTGTGCATTGTGTTATCTGATTCTCCTTTCAATAAAGGATATTAATTTGCAACTGCAACACCACAATTCAGTGACATTGGAACATTGACTTGGGAACTGTGGCATGACAGGAGTTTTCCTGGTATTTTTTTAAAAAAATGAGACATACAAATGTTAAATCTAGCTCAGTTTTTGTGAGCTGTGAGAGATGGAGAAAATCAGTGACTCATTACTATGTTTCATTGACTCAGACATAATTGTTCCAGTTACACCTCTACCCCAATATAACGCTGTCCTCGGGAGCCAAAAAATCTTACCGCATTGTAGGTAAAACCATGTTATATCGAAATTGCTTTGATTTGGTAGAGTACGCAATCCCACCCACCACCTCTCCCCAGAGTGCTGCTTTACTGTGTTATATCTGAATTCATGTTATATCAGGTCGCGTTATATCAGGGTACAGTTGTATATCTCAACAATAGCTTTTTTGAGGCTATGGGTTTCTATCTACTTATTTTATTTATTTATTTCAACTTATGAAGTGACTATCCAAAGTGCTAGGAGCTGCAGATGTTTGAAAAGGACAGAGTTTTTACACCTTTAAAGGTGACCTACAAATCTTTTTTTCGTATGGACTTAGTCTTATTGTGCTTCTCTGTGTCATAAAAAGGAAGCCTGGAAGGTATTTTTTATTTCAGACTTTCCTCTTCTCTGTGTGACAAGCTTGTTTTTGCTAGAGGTTTCAGAGATGCTTAATGTGAGTTCCCACCTAATTCAGCAAAGCATTTGCCCATGTGTTTTAAGCATGTCCTTAAGGCTCAATGGAGTCAAAGGAACTTAAACACTTCACTGAGTATGAATGCTGAATCAGGATCTAACACTTTAACTATCTATCTAGTATGGCCTGGACCTATCCCATTAGGTTTTTTTTTAAATACAGGATATTTTGTTTTGTGGGGAAGGGTGGTAAATTGAAAGTATATGTACATGGTGAAAGAATAGTGTTGAGAGATTAGCAAATAATTACAAGATAAAAGAGAAGTTACAAAAAGTAAAATGATAGAAAGTCTAAGAACACTGCATATAGGGATCCAAGGGCAAAACTTGGCCCTACAATTTTATTTAAGTTCTACGGAAAGGTTTCAAAAGGCTATAATTCTTCAAACAGATAACTATGAACATTATGAAGTTACATGCTTTGTTCTAGTTTTACATATTATTTAGTCATGAGAATGAGGAGCAATCTGTGTTCAATTCCCTATGATACTTAACAGAGTCAGATAAAATTATCTTAAGTTTTTAGGGAAAGAGTTATGCTCAAAATCAGTGGTTCATAAGCATTTTATACCCATGTTTAAAACAAGGAATAATAAAAAAGCAAAAAAAAATTAAGGAGATAATTAAGGAGATAATAGCATCTATATATTTAAATTCTCTCCAAAGTGTGTTTAGTAGCAGCAACCAAAAAATAATTTATACTATCTAGGCTGATGGAGAGTGAAATTGTTCCCATTACAGATTGCAATGATAAAAAATCCTTAGGGCTCTATTCCTTGTTATAAATGTTATGTGTGCCTAGCTTAATTTTATCTTAATGGCCTGTGTTTCAGAGATATTCAAAAGAACATGACCACGTTCTGGCTCCTTGATGAAGTTTGGTTGACCATGTACTACTTGATTGCTCAATTAAAATATGGGCAGTGGGAATTACTTTACTCTAGCCACATAAAAGAACTGTGCAAATTTTAAATGAGAAGTACATAGTGTGTGTTCTTCAATAAAGCAAGAGATTCATTCAAGGCTAGTCCATAGAAGCTTTCTGTTTTCATGGTCTATGTTTGATAGGGCAGTGGTATCAAACATTTTCTTTTTAATGTGGACTATGGTGTAATATAAAGATGGTTGACTGGACCTTCTAACTTTTCATCAGGGCCACCTTTGCTATGTGCTGCCCTTCTCGGCTTTTGGGTTCTTTTTTGTCTTCCGGATTGGCTGGCTGTTTCAGTCTTAGTTGTTGTGGGCTTTTTTGTTTGTTTGTTTGTTTTTTGGGGGGTATGGGGGGAAGGTTGAGGAGGGGCTGTGTGCTGGAAACATTTTCTGCCTTGGCTGACAAAGTGACTAAGGCTGCTACTGCTTCCTAGTGATATGAGGATATTACGAGACTGACAACTATGGCAACTTCTGACTTCCATGGAAAAAAAGCACTAGGAAAGTATTCGATGTTTTTCAAAAGCTGAAATAGGATGAAACCATCATCATGTGACAAGTCAAGTTTTATTAGACCACTGTTGTAAACCATCAGTGGTCCCGGTATCACAGTTTGGATACCTCTATAATAGGGAATACTGATGGAAGGGGACAAAATTCCAGAGGCCTGGTCCTTGCCTCTATGTGTGCATACACAATTTTCTGCACATAAAGTATTTCTTTATGCAACCAGATATGCATTCAAATGATAAATGCAAATAGGATTGTCTTTATACATTCTGAGTTGCATGTGCAAATGATTATTTTGTTTGTCTTTGACCAAAATTAATAGTACTCCAAATTTTGTGTTTGAGTGACAGTGCAATGCCCAGGTCATGGGCAGTCAGTCCTAATGATCAGAGCAGATGCTCAAAACCCAAGGCAGTATCAGATACCAGGCCAAAGGTCAGAGCCAGAGACAGACTGGAGACATGTCGGGTAAGGTGGAGGTGCATGGGCCTGGCACAGGGCAGGACAGCAGAAACAGGGAGTAGACAGGGGTCTGGAGTGGAAGGACAGGAACTGAGAGCAGGCAGGAATGCAGGGCTCAGGAGTAGGGTTGCCAACTTTCTTGTTGCACAAAACTGAACACCCCAACCCTGACAGGAGACTAATTTAGCTACCGCTAATCAGGAAAGAGACCTTGGAGTTATCGTGGCTGGTTCTCTGAAGATGTCCACACAGTGTGCAGCAGCTGTCAAAAAAGCAAACAGAATGTTAGGAATCATTAAAAAAGGGATAGAGAAAAAGACAGAGAATATCTTATTGCCCTTATATAAATCGATGGTATGCCCACATCTTGAATACTGTGTACAGATGTGGTCTCCGCATCTCAAAAAAGATATACTGGCATTAGGAAAGGTTAGAGAAGGGCAACTAAAGGATTAGGGGTTTGGAATGGGTCCCATATGAGGAGAGATTAAAGTGGCTAGGACATTTCAGCTTGCAAAAGAGGAGACTAAGAGGGGATAGGAGAGAAATATATAAAATCATGAATGGTGTGGAGAAAGTGAATAAGGAAAAGTTATTTACTTTTTCTGGAATTATAAGAACTAGGGGCCACCAAATGGAATTAATAGGCATCAGATTTAAAACAAATAAAAAGAAGTTCTTCACACAGCGCACAGTCAACCTGTGGAACTCCTTGCCTGAGGAGGTTGTGAAGGCTAGAACTATAACAGGGTTTAAAAGAGAACTGGATAAATTAATAGAAGTTAAGTCCATTAATGGCAATTAGCCAGGGTAGGTAAGGAATGGTGTCTTTAGCCTCTGTTTGTCAGAGGGTGGAAATGGATGGCAGGAGAGAGATCACTTGATCATCACCTGTTACGTTCACTCCCTCTGGGGCACCTGGCATTGGCCACTGTCAGCAGACAGGATACTGGGCTGGATAGATCTTTGGTCTGACCTATAATGGCCCCACTCCTCGCTCACTACATTCCCCCTACCTCGGTGGCTCATTCTCCCTCACTCTCACTCACTTTCACTGGACTGGGACAGGTAGTTGGTATGTGGGAGGGGGTGAGGACTCTAACTGAGGGTGCAGGCTCTAGGGTGGGGCCAGAAATGTAGGATTCAGAGTGCAGGATGGGGCTCTGGGCTGGGGCAGGGAATTGGATGCAAGATGGGGCTCCGGCTGAGGGTGTAGACTCTGTGGGGGGGGGGGTGAGGCGTTTGGGGTGAATGAGGGGGCTCCAGGCTGGGGGGTGAGGCTGATTCAGTGTGTGGGAGGGGGCATCAGGTTGAGGCAAGGGGCTGGGGAGCAGGTGGGCATGAAGGCTGGGGTGGGGCTGGGGATGAGGGATTCAGAGTGTGAGAGGGGGCTCTGTACTGGTGCAGAGAGTTGGGGTGCAGGAGGGGGTACAGGATCTGGGCTGGGTGTGTGGGCTCTGGGGTGGGGTTAAGGATGAGGGGCTTGAGGTGAAGGAGTGGGGGCTCAGGTCTAGAGGAGGGTGTTGGGGCTCAGGGTTGGGGTGTGGGCTTACCTCGGGCAGCTTCTGGTCAGCAGCACAGCATAGGGGCTAAGGCAGGCTGCCTGCCAGTCCTTGCACTGCGCTACATGCACCCCGGAAGCAGCCAGCAGGTCCAGATTCTATGTAGGGTGGCCAGCGCTCCCCGCCTCAGAGCTGAACCTGCTGGTCATTTCCGGGGTGCCGTGTGGTGTTAGAACAGGTAGGGACTAGCCTGCCTTAGCTCTGCAGCACAACTGACGGAACTTTTAACAGTCCGGTTGGCAGTGCTGTCCAGAGCTGCCACGACCCAGTCCCTTCCATTCTGTGACTCAGTTCTGGGTCTCAACCCACAGTCTGAAAACCACTGCTCTAGGGTGCAGTCCCAGTGCCTGATGGAGTGGAGGCTTCCCTCCCCCCATCCTTGTTCCTTTGTAGTTAAGGAGTGCAGAAGGGCTGGGATTTGATGCTCTCTAGTCCTTATCCAGCTTGAGATTAGTTGATTTGATTAGCCTGATTTGTCCAGAGGACCAATGGAGGAGCTGAACAAGTAGGCATTGTCCATCAGCTGCGAAACTACCTTTCCTCTTTGTACTTTGTTTTTATAGCCATAGTTTGATGCTAAAATTTCGGGAATGCCAAGGGGTTTCCGCCTTTCATATTCCCGCCCCTGCCACACAATGCAATATTGGATGTTCCCCTCCACTTCCACTGCAAAAATTTACCTCATCATCCAGGAGAGATCTGGTGTTCCTAAAGTCCATGTTAATGTCCACAGTGTAAAATTTGCAGAAGTCCAGTGTGAATCTTGAGATTTGTAAGGCTCAGCTGACATCCTATTTAAGTTGCAGATGTTTAGGGGCTTGGTATATCTCCTAGGGCAGTGGTGCTTGGCTCAAAGGACTTATGCAGCCTAGGTCTCCTCTGGTCTGAACTCTTAACACTCACAAGAGTAAGGACGTGATTATGTAGTGATAGAGGCTCAAGGGACCCCTTTTTTCTTTCTTAAAATAATTTTAATTTTTCTTCTTGTAACCTGTAAATAAAACTGAACAGTAATAATGATGGAATCATGCACTCTCTATTGGGGTTTCTAAGGAAACAGTAGTAACAGAGGTCTGAATTGCCTGGGCCCCGTACCCAGCTGAACCACCCCATACATATTAAAAAGTGACAGATTCCGTTCAGACTTCTGTTACTACTCTTTCTAGCACATATCTCTCTACGTGTTCCCAGCTACAGCGTAGACCAGGCGTAGGCAACCTGTGGCACGCAAGCTGATTTTCAACGGCACTCATACTGCCCAGGTCCTGGCCACTGGTCTGGGTGGCTCTGCATTTTAATTTAATTTTAAATGAAGCTTCTTAAACATTTTCAAAACCTTATTTACTTTAATATATAACAAAACTATTGTTGTACGTGTAGACTTATAGAAAGAGAATTTCTAAAAACGTTAAAATGTATTACTGGCACACAAAATCTTAAATCAGAGTGAATAAATGAAGACTCGGCACATCACTTCTGAAAGGTTACTGACCCCTGGTGTAGACATACAACCAATGAATTGGGTCCCTGAAGGTATCATTCCTTTGTGTCATTAAGTGTTGTAAAGCAGTCAAAGTGGGTCCAAGATCTGAGCCCTTGTGTTTCAGAAGAGGAGTCATTAAACTACAATGGTTTCCTTTTGTGTTACCAATGCAGATGCCCCAGCTTCAGTCTGTGATGTAACATTGGTCCCTGTCTATATTAGAGACATTTACATCAGTGTAATTGAATCAGTGCAAATTCCTAATGTAGATGACCTGCAGAGATGTAAAGTGAAGTTTGTGCATTTGTGAGTCTTACTCTGGTAACTTATTGAATTAAGTTGCATTAGTGTGACTTTTAAGCCAGCTATATATTTTGTGCAGCACATCTATGTTAGGGGTTTACTCTAGTGTTGGTGAAAACGTTCTAACGCTGACGGGGCCTTGGCTTTATGGTATGTATAGCAACCTTCTGAAAAAAAGCTGTGACTTTGACAGATGTTTCTTGAAAGTGCAACTATTTGCACATGACAAGTACTGCTGGTGCTTTTTCTGTATTATTGAAAGAACAACATGACTATCACAAATGGCAACACAGTAGAAAAGAATATTCTTAACTTGTTTCTACTCATTCTTCTCCCAACAAAAACTCAATCACTCCAAAAGTCTAAGCCCTCCCCGACAGTTAAGAAGTTGGAACAGATACAGAGTATATAACATGAAAATTATAACATGATCCAAAGGCATTAAGCTAAACCTAGACAAATTTAGATGGGAAATAAGGTGTAAATAGTTAATTAACCATTGGAACAATTTACCAATGGTAATGGTGGATTCTCCTTTGCTGGAATTTTTTTTTTCTAAAATATATCCTCTAGGAATTTACAGGTTGTCAAAATAGATAATCACAATGGTCTCCCCACCTTGGAATCTGTGACTCAATATCACTCACTAATATTGTCAGACAATACTGGCTTTGGGGGGTTTACTGACATAGTGATTTTTTTTTTAAATCAACCCCTCAGAACCTTCAGTCACTAACCCAATAAACAATCACCCTTTACTTTTAGGTTAACCTAGGAAGGCAACGTTTCTGTTGGGATAAATACAGTGCTGACCCTACTTATGGGAATGCCAGAGGTATTTCCTCCTACTTTTATTACTTCTGGTACCTCAGTGGTCTCATATATGTTTCTCTTTTGCTATAGTACTAAACTCCATCTAATTCCACGTAAAACAGTCTTCCAGACCTGCTGATATTGTCAGAAAATCTGAAATTCTTAGAGTCACTGAGAGAAAAGAGTTGGTGAGCTAAGGTCTGATCTAAAGTCCTCCGAAGTCTATGAGAATTCTCCAAAGCTCAGTGAGGACCGTACTGAAAGCAGTCGCTCTGGCAGAGCGATTAGTGAGCCCTAATTATAGGCCAATGACTATTTTAAATATTAATATCCTATGAGACATGAATGACAGGAACTATGGCTACATTCCACTGAAACTGGGGATTCAATTGATGCAGTAGGTTTTTCTAGCATAGGTAGTTAATGAAATATCTGACCAAAGAATCGCATGATTATGGTCACCATCATGACTCTCCCCTTCTCAGACACACCTTGACTACAAACTGATTTTAGTGGCTGCCCTCTCTTGAACTGTTAGAAGTAGAACACAGGTCTATAGCTATACATTCTGAAAACTTGTAGTACCAATTAGAGCTATGCGGGAACCAGAATTTCTATTCTGTGAAAAGTTACAAGGAGGGTCAGGGCAAAACTGGGAGGCAAGATCAAACCAGTATCTTAGATGCCTATATACAAATGTGACAAGTATGGGTAATAAGCAGGAAGAACTGGAAGTGCTAATAAATAAATACAACTATGACATTGTTGGCATCACTGAAACTTGGTGGGATAATACACATGATTGGAATGTTGGTGTGGATAGGTATAGTTTGCTCAGGAAGGATAGACGGGAAAAAGGGAGGAGGTGTTGCCTTATATATTAAAAATGTACACACTTGGACTGAGGTGGAGATGGACATAGGAGACGGAAGTGTTGAGAGTCTCTGGGTTAGGATAAAAGCGATAA
>NC_133773.1:105779527-105905509 GCF_003597395.2 Chelonoidis abingdonii
GAATCTCCATCTGTGGAGATATTTAAGAGTAGGTTAGATAAATGTCTATCTCGGATGGTCTAGACAGTATTTGGTCCTGCCATGAGGGCAGGGAACTGGACTCGATGACCTCTCGAGGTCCCTTCCAGTCCTAGAGTCTATGAATCTATGAATCTATTTGAAATTTTGTTTTCATTCTGATTCAGAATGAAGGCCAACAAATTTTTTTTTCTGCATAACAGACTGGAATGGACAGAGTGGAGAAACTGGAATGTTCTACTCCATTGTTGGCTTTTTAAAAATAAACTATATGAAAAATTTTCAAAACAAAAAATCAAAATGTTTTGATAGTCAAAATATTTCAACTTCATCAAAATGCTTTTTTCTTTTTAAAAATGAAATTTCAATATCTACACATCCCCCCTGAACGTTTTGATTTTGACAAAATATCATTTTCCAACAAAGAAATGTTCCATCAGAAAATGTTTGACCAGCCATAATCCAAATTTTGAAATGGGAAAAAATATTAAACTCTCAGGGTCTTATCTAAAGCTCATTCAGGCCATAGGTCATCAGAATATTGATTTTTTTATTTCTAGAATCAAAATGACCAAGGCAGTTATCAGAAAGACCTGATTTTAAGGTGTGGGTGTCATCTAGTTATTAGAATATTTGTTCAGTAGAATCATACATTTAATTTAATATTATGTTTTATCCCTTGGCTGTGATTCTGTCTCCCCAACAAATTCTAACAGACTGTTGTTAGCAATTCCTGCTTCTACATTCAAGAAGAGCTAAATGGGCTAAATAAAGTAAAATAGAGAAAATATATAACTAAAAAAAAAAAGAAAAGATGATGAAGATGCTGAAATGAGACTCAAACTTTTCAGATTGTGCAGCTATTGGACCTTTAGATAATTAACACTTAATGAAGATAAACATTAAAATATCATTAAATAAGTTATATATCACCTACAACTTCTTGACTATGGTTTAATAACTTGTTCAGTCCCATAAACACTTGCAGGGGGGGCAATGTAAGTGGTTCAAGACCAGTAAACTATAAAAAACCTGATCCTAGAAACAATGATCAGATAGGAACATTTACAGAACCTGACTCCTGTGTTCACCACCTTCCTATTCCTCACCACATTATCTCTCACCGGCTTCATTCACCTGCACTGAGCCACCACAGATCTCAGTTCTGCCATTTATCTGCATATAGCATTATCCACCATGATCATGACTTAAGATGGGTGTATATATGCAATGGGGGAGGGGGAGTGTCAAAGAAAAAAAAGCGTAATTGTGCATCAGGAACTCGCAAACCCAAAGTGGGGAGAGAGAAGTGGAAAAGAGGTGGCAGATACAGCTGGACATTCCTTACACCATAGTGACACCCTTGCAAAATTTTGAGCCCTTGTGCCAAAGCACGAGTGCAATAGATCTTCTCAATACATTTGTAGTATGATTTAAAAAAATGGGCAAACTAAATTATTTTCCTTGTTCACAGAAATGACCAAACCATTATAACTAAAAACTTTCCAAAATATCAGTCTCAGGCAGATACCTGGCATGGAAGATTTCAGACCAAACAACTTGTAAAAGTTATAAACAGAAAAGAGCATCTTATAGTGGAAAGCATTGGGCAGCTTTACCTGCAGGCATCGCTACCGTCACCACTTTATATCTTCAAGGAGATTTGAAACAAAGATTGTAACTATTAATAAACAAAGATTATTAATATTGTTCTCTCTTAGATGTATTATTTACTAGTTATTGTAATGTTAATAAATGAGAATAGATTGGTTTCTTATCTTTCTTTTCCATGTGTAAATGTCTGATTAAAACTGTCATTGCTACAAAGTGATGACTTGTTCTATGTAGCCAGAGAGTTACTGGGACAGAAGATTTTTCCCTTATTATCTTGTTTAGTCTTCCAGAATCCACACGTGGAGTGGATACCAAGCTCTGTAGAGCCTAGCCCACCCTTATTTTGGAGGCGATTTACTGAAGATGATCAGAGAAGAGGGAGATCCTCAACTCTTCTTCCCCTCCCAGTGCAGCAGCCAATGTATCTTAGCCACTACAGAGGGGAAAATAATCAGCTACCAATGTTTCTTTCTAACAAGGGTGTCAAGCTGTCTAGAGTGGCTCAGGAGCATGGGTACCAACCTCAGGACAGACTGATAAGAAGCAGAGCACAAACCCTGAATTGGTTGTGGTTTCTATGCTTAGGTATCACCGATCAAGTATCAACTCATCAAACACTATAACAGCCTATAACAGTCCTCTTAGGTACTCCACTCTTTCTTACCAACCAGGTAAGCCTGCCTTTGTGATAGATGGTCCCTTAAATAAAAAATCACAACAATATTCAGGTTACACCCACTCCCAAGGACTAACCATTTACCCCAAGTCAATTGTACCCCAGATCCCACATCAAAGACACTTGTAGCCAATCCTATAATAAATTATCTGAAGACTTATTTACTAAGAAAAAGCAATGAGAGTTATTTTCAAGGTTAAAGCAAGTGAACACCCAGTGATTTACAGTGACATGTTCCAAAAGGTGATATAGAGCTTGCATATTTACAGCATCTTCTAAGAACTCTTGGGCTAACTCAGGCTAAGCAGCTGGGGATCTCTTGCTTATTCTTAGAAATCTTGTCCTCCTAAAGTCTAAGCAGCACAGAGACCCAGTTTCTTCTGGTAGAAGATTTTTGTGACCTTCCCCCAGAGTTCAAGCTGATGAGATGAGTCTTCAGAATCATAGGACTGGAAGGGACCTCAGGAGGTCATCTAGTCTAGTCCCCTGCACTCATGGAAGGATCAAGTATTGTCTACATCATCCCTGACTGACATTCACTTCTCTTCCTGGGTTTGGGGTTGGGGGAGTGGGGATGAGAATCAACAAAGTATTTCTCCTGTTTCACAATGGCGCATTTGATTTCAATGAGTCTTCTTGTATGCAGGACCTAACAACTTATGTAGGAAGCCAACCTTGACATTAATTAATGCTTCTTTCCTGTTTGGTGAGTTACACAGTTACAGCGGTTTACAGTGCAAACACTTAATGTAATCTTATAACACGGGGTATAAATGTTAATTGAGATTAATACATGCAACATCCTACAAACATGTCATAAAGTCTTTACACCTTTTTATAAACCTAATGCCTGTTTTAATAATACTAACACCCAGATGAACCAGACTGGTTTCCAGATATGCATTTGTCAGTGTTCAGTTGGGGCCTAAGGGCCTTGCAATGAGGTGGCACCTGTTCTGCCAGTGTCACAAAGAGTTTGCCAGGGAAAGAGAGGCACACCTATACTGCTCCTCAACCAGGGCAAAAATTAAAGTTTCAATCTTGACTTAAGTTATCAACACTTATTATAAACACTTAATTTTACTCTTAACATATATTTAATCATTGCTATTAAAGGATGCAAATTAGCTCATTGAACAGTTAGTTGGACCTATTTTCCTTGGAGAAAGAAAATGAAATTACACTAGAATGCATTTGGCCACATTTACCCAACATTTTATACCATATTTGTTTGAAGGAAGAAATACCAATAAATCCAGTCACTGACATCAAGCAGATATTACTTGGCTTTTATAAATGGTATGAAGTTTGTTCCTACTAATAGTGCTCTTAGTAGCAATCTTTTGTATGGATTCCTGATATTTGTGGAGTCCTTGATAAATTAATTTGGGGAAATAGTGGTGTAAATTCATTCTGCTCTAATAATAATTTGATCCCATTATAATTTGTGCAGTTCTATAGTGTATGAAATAAAGACCCAGGTCCTGATCCTGGGTCTTCTCACTTTTATTAATTTTACACCAATGTAACATCATTGCTTTTTTGGAATTACATGTGATTTACATCAGTGTGAGATCAAAATTAAGTCTGAACAATATGTACAATACCAGCCTACCAAGTGCATTCTGCTACACTCAGATGTGTGCTTTGGTTAAACAAGGTTATTATTTAAGGACAATGATTCATTAAGGATATTTACAATTATGGGTCTGAGTAAGAATTGATCTGTTTGTTTTTTAAAAAATTTTTGGATAAAAATATACTTTCTCTGTAGACGTTATAATTATACATGGAGTTGAATCCAGCCCTGGCAGGGACACAGGTGTCCCTCCAAAAGTGATGAAATTAAAATCCTGTGCATGCCCCTGGAAAGGTATAGCTATACTTGCAAACTCCTTCTACTGTAGGCAAGGCCTATGTACAACTTAAGAGAGTCTGATAACCAA
This sequence comes from Chelonoidis abingdonii, assembly GCF_003597395.2. Taxonomy (NCBI): domain Eukaryota; kingdom Metazoa; phylum Chordata; order Testudines; family Testudinidae; genus Chelonoidis; species Chelonoidis abingdonii. Next base: position 105,783,782 of record NC_133773.1, read on the forward strand.
ATCAGCTGGTGCACCACAGTGTGTCAGTGTTTGTTGGCAGGCCAACAAGAAGAAGATATGGCTGCTGAGGCTGACAAGTATGTTCCAAATGGAGGTGCTTTCTGCTCTGTCTTGGAGCTTCTGGAAGGGGCAAAAAGTTGGATGTTGCCCTCCTTCACCCATCATATCCTTCACAGAAAACATGGGTCTAGTTCTGGACACATGTCCAGCATCACACTATATATCTATCTATCTATCTAGATAGATAGATATACACACACACACACACACAATCCCACTTGAGATATTTTAATATAAAACTATTGTGAAGTTTAGATTTGTAGACAGTTCATTCCAATTAAATTCTGTGATAGCTGGATTTCAGAAGGCCATACTTCTTTTGTAAATAGCACCATAGATGTGACCCTGTTTGACCATAATCACTTATTTTTGTATTTCTCTAAATGGCATAGTGTTATTATTTATGATGGACAGAAGACCAGTGGTGGAAAGATCTATTTTAAATAAGTAAGACCACGTGAATCATCTTGTAAGACTATGCCTTTGTGCAATCTTTGACTCTGAAAGTGGTCTTTGAGAAAGATCTAGCTTTTTGAACTGTCAAGGATTTGATCCAAGCAAATATCCATGTCTGTTAATAATAATAACGATTCAGCAAAAAGTGACCTCTGCTTTACACATAGTTTACCTTAAGGAGGACACTCAGTTACTGCATAAGTACAAGAATGGATACTGATGTATTTTTAACCATTTTATTAACTGATAACAGCATTACGATAGTAATTGGGAAAAAAATAAACGATAGGTATACCCTTTAGAAAACAAAAACAGACTCATCGTACAGTCAGACATACTACATTATCCCAGTGTTCATTAGACTGCAGGAGAATCATTCTAATGACTAGATGTGCTGGCATTCTTGCTTCTAGTTTCTGACTGATCATTTTTATGATGAAAAATCTAGCATGTTTACAGTAGAGAGCAATCTACTCTTATTAGCCTGCTATCAAGTCTTTCTTCATATTGCTATATATATAAAGCCTGTCTGTGCAGGATATTATTACAGTTAGTACATGGAGAAATAACCACTTAGTGCAAATGGAAACACTAACAATGCTGTACAGAACTAAATCATTATGGAGATTTTCCTAACTTTCAGAAAATGAAGCCACCAACCTATCTGTTCCCTCAGATTCAAACTGTACATTGCATAGCACACAGTCATGAAGTTAAGGAAGTTATATTTGCCTATTCCTCATAAACAGAAAAAGCAGCAAGCTAATTTGGATTAATGAACACCTCCCCCCCCTTGAACATTATCTCAAAATCAAAGCTGAATTTGAAGAAAATTTGAGGTTTAATTAATTTTTGGGGCATTTAACTTTTCCCCTGCATCATTTTCCATTTATTCACCCCTTGTTTTTCAAGAGTGGGACACTCAGCTCGAAACTGAGATGGAAGACCTGAAATATGTACCTCTTAAAAGATTAAATTTACATACCCTAGTTCAAACTACATGTGCTATGAATAATTTCTAATATTAGTTTAAGGTCTACTTTTTCTTCAAATATTTTCCGTCAGCAAACTCATTTGCTAGAATATGGTTATTTATTTTTATTACTGTATCATCTAGGTCCAGCCATAGCCAAAATCAAGTGTAGGTCACAAAAATGATTAGGGGGCTTGAGCATATGACTCACGAGGAGAGGCTGAGGAAACTGGGATTATTTAGTCTGTAGAAGAGAAGAATGAGGACGGATTTGATAGCTGCTTTCAACTACCTGAAAAGGGGTTCCAAAGAGGATGGATCTAGACTGTTCTCTGTGGTACCAGATGACAGAACAAGGAGTAATGATCTCAAGTTGCAGTGGGGGAGGTTTAGGTTGGATATTAGGAAAAACTTTTGCACTAGGAGGGTGGTGAAGCGCTGGAATGCGTTACCTAGGGAGGTGGTGGAATCTCATTCCTTAGAGGTTTTTAAGGTCAGGCTTGACAAAGCCATGTCTGGGATGATTAGTTGGGGTCCTGCTTTGAGCAGGGGATTGGACTAGATGACCTCCTGAGTTCCCTTCCAACCTTGGTATTCTATGCTTTAAGGTTTCATTAGATGTCTGTGGCATATCTGGGAAGTGAGCCCAAATTGCCACTCTGCCAATCCAGTGCCACATCGACATGGCTGTTCTTTGAGAACTAATCATAATCTGGCATCAATAAAGGTATTAACACCTAATCAAGAAGGACACCTGTGGTCTATTAGCTAGCAGATGTTTACTGAATTGGAACCTTAATGGTTCAGTCAATAGCGTGGCATAAGAACATTTCTTCTACAAATCCAATAGGAGCAGATGTATTAAAACAGAAATGTGAGTGCATAATAATTAACTAATTCAGTGTGACTAGCAACACTTGTCTGTTCCCAGGACAATGGATGAAAAGCTGTGGCAAATAGTCAAGCTCTTCGTGAGCTTGAATGAGATACAATAGCTAACAATTATTGTTCAGCTAAATGTCATCTCTCCTGATGAGAATACTTCAGAGTAGTATGTGCAGTATACCCAGCAGTCTGACTGCAATTTATTTTTGACACTCCAAACTACTGAATGATCTACATTTTAGAACTTTGTTGAAAATATGTCTCTTGTTGGAATGATAGAGTATACACCACACCAGGAGTGTGATTATAGAAGATTTTAGTCACTTAAGGTCTCAGAACTAGCCCTAAAGCTAACATTTAGATACCACTGGCATTCACAAACCCCTGTCCATCTGCTACATAGCTTCCCTAAACATCTAAATTTCTGTTGGTGAGCATGCACACAGCTGCCTAACTCCTTGCACCACTGAGCTGCTCCGTGCCTAAGTAACACCTAAGTTCTGATGGGATTCTCAATTTGGCATTCTCCTGCACATCTCACCTGTGGGACCAGACTTGGTAGTTGTACTCAAAACATGTCTAATCCTCACAAAAATATAGTTAAGGTAGCCCTTTCTACCCAATAGCCCATTGGTTAAAGCACTTAGTAACAATATAGGAGACCAAGGTTTAAATCGGCTATTGTGCTTAATTGGGAGAAGAACCTTGAACACATCTCTGTACTTTGAGGAACATTTTGAGATAATCAGTGATTGGGAGGAATTCACAGAAAGAAAACTCTTAACATATGGTCTCCACTTGAGTATCTGAGGTATTAACCTTCTGGAATCCAGGCTGGCACGAGAGCTTTAAACTAGGAGATGACAAGAGACAATTGGGAGAGACTCATGTAATCTCTATGCCTAGCTTCAATACACAAGAGGAAGATAGTCATTACATGAAGAAATAGTGAGATAATGAAATACCACAAGGTAAAAGTATGGACAATAAGGCAAAAGAAAGTGCAACTGTTGATTGGAATAGTAATCAGGTAGGTGTTACAGTTAGTGAAAAGGCTACACATAATCCAACTGGAAAACTGGATAAGGTCTGAAGGAAACAATGGAAGGATAAATACCAGGGAAAGTAAGAGCTATTTAAGCAAAAGGACAACACTGGCCAATTTATAACCATTTGTGCTATGAACATGGAACATAAAAATTAGAAAAAAGGTTGCTAACCATTACAGAGGTGAGGTTTAGAATAGCCTCCCCAAAGAAGTAGTGGGGCAAACAATGTAATTAAATTTAAGAGAGCTGGACAAATTTGAAAGTGATTGTACAATGGGGTTGCTTGTGATGGTAGGGATCACTTCTTACTTATCTCTTGTGCTCCTAAAATCTTATGCTTCAGGATTTCAACAGGCAAGGGTCAGGAAGGGATTCCTGTCATTCATGTTCTGGGACAGTTTTTTAATCTCATTCCCCTGAAGCCTCAGAGATGGCCACAGCCAGCAATTATACTTGGCTGTCTTGTTCTTGCTCACATGGTCAGGTCAAAATGATCATTATAGGTGGGGTCAGGAAAGAATTTTCCATAGGTCAGATTGACAAAGAGGTGGGGATGGCAGGGGAACCGACTTCATCTGAAGCATGTGTGTCATTTGCCAGTACTGATTGCAAATATCTCTCACTTAATCATTTACCTGCCATTGTAGAAGCCTGTGACACAATAGTTTAATCTTCTGTGGTCTGTAATACTTTGTACTCATTTCAGTTTCAGTGTTTAACATGCAGGTGCTGGTGGTGGCCTGCAATATACAACGAGGGCAGACTAGATGTGGTGGTCCATTCTGGACTTAAATACTAAGATCTACGAAATGAGTGACCTCTCTGCGATTGGGGGGGCAGGGTGTCTCTACAGAGGGAAAAAAAGAGAAACTGTTCTACCTTCTATAAATAATTGAATATGGGAAGAGAAAATAACGGTAGCCCAGGAATTAGGAAACCGCTATCACCCTGTTTTTTCCACTAGAGAGGACTGACCTAGCTTAGGCATCTCCCACCCGTAAGAAGCCACCTGCCTCTACTCTGGTTTCACAGCTATGAAATCTCTCATGGGGGTGGGTGCCTAAATTGATCTCCTTGGAGTTTCCTGTTGGCTAGCTTCCACTCCGGCTCACAAAAACCAACACACTTTCTTGACACCTATAGAAAGGTCGACTCAGTGGTGGAACACCACCTTGCACCTGGGTAAGATATAGCTAGATCTTCTCCTCTCTAGCACTTCCTGCTGACAGCTGCTCTGTTCCAGCAATGATCTACCTCTTCTTGTGACTTGGGCCTCTGGCCAGATCACATTTTAGTCCCACACCTTCTAAGGTAACAGAGTCCAACAACAGCTCAGTGTCCTTACTAAATGCTGTCATAAACAGATAGCTAAGGGTTAATGTTTCTTTTACCTGTAAAGGGTTAACAAAGGGAACCAAACACCTGACAAAAGGACCAATCAGGAAACCGGATTTTTTAAAGGCTTAAGGGAGGGAATTTGTGGGTCTTCTTTGTCTTGGGTCTGTGTCTTTTGTCTGTCTCTCAGCTATGAGAGGTCTACTTTCCAGTCCTTTCTAATCTTCTGTTTTTCCCAGTTGTAAAGTATCAAAGATAGCAAAAGTATATAGTCTTTTAAATTGTTTGTCCTGTATTTGCATCTGTGTATCTGGCTGGTGGAGTCTATTATGTGTATTTGGCTATAAGTAACTTTAAACTTGTATTGTTTTGGATAAGGCCTGTTATCCCTTTTCTATTGTTTATTCATTTTCTACTAAGTTTGAAACCCTGTATCTTACCATCGAGGTTACAGAGAACTGTTATTCTATTCTTTCTTTCTTTTTTTATTAAAGTTTTGCTTTTAAGACCTGTTGAATGGTTTTTGTTTCTAGTTGACACCAGTAAATTGGTGGGAGAATTGGAAACAGTAGGGGGAGGGGAAAGCTGCTCTCTGTGTGTTTACTCTCCTACGATGTCCCCATGGGCGGGAAGAAGCTAAGGGGGAAGAGAGATAGAATCTTTTCTGTGTCCTTGTCTTTGGTTTGTCTCTTTGTGGAAGGAAGTAGTTATGCTTCTTTCGGCCTATAGTGATGTAAAGAGGTTGCATCAGTAACTCTCAGGTTAGCCCAGAGAGGAAATTCTGGGTGGGAGAGAGGTGGGGGGAATGGTTTATTTCCCTTTGTTGTAGACTCAGGGCATCTGAGTCTTGGGGGGGGTTCCCCAGGGAAGGTGTTGGGGAGACCAGAGTGAGCCAAACACTGGAAATTGGCTGGCGGCAGTGATATCAAAACTAAGCTGGTATTTAAGCTTAGAGGGTTCATGCTAGCTTCTCAGGTTATGAACGCTAAGGTTCAAATCTGAGTAGGAAAGCTATGACATGCTCAGTGTCCTTACTAAATGCCTTCAGCCCTCTATGTTTCTTAGTCCTCACATTCTTCTCTCAGGGTTCTCAGTAATCCTTATTTCCTTTTACAGGTTTCATGCCCTGGCTGATAGGTGAACCCAGTCCCACTCTCTATGTTGGGCCCCACCTTAGGGCCTCAGGACAGACAATTAAGGTTCACTCTGCTAAACTCCTTGCTGTCACTTCCCTGGACTACTTCCTGATTGTGGGCTTTTCTCACCACCTCTCTAAGTTTACCCTGTTTTTTTAGAGGCAGGATGCTTCCTCAGAATCCCCCAGTAAATCCCAAACCACAAGAGGAAATTTAAACCCACATCTGCCCTCAGTAAGCTTGACCTTTCATCCCTCTGTTCCTCACTTGAACACCTCCCAGGACTCTCCCCCAGAATTCTAGAACCTGCTTTATTATCAGAGCTCACCACCAGAGCTTCCTCCACCTCAGTGGCTAACTGTATCTCTTCTGGCTTCTTCACAGACTTTACTACTTAGTAGAAGATTCCTCCTTGAATTTCCTGATCCTTCCACTTGCTAATACCAAAGAACAGCTTTGTGGGAATGTATCTTCCCACAATGGCTTTCTGATCCAGGCTTCCTGCCTTCATAGAAACCACCTAGTTCCTTTCCCAGCTGAGACTCATCTTTAATTGGGGTTGCTCATGTTCCAGGTGCAGCCAAACAGGTAAATTAGCCTCTCAGGCCCACAGTACCTCTTTTAAAGACAGGATGAAGTATATACCCCATTACAGCACCTAACTATTCTCTTGCATTTTATGGGGAATTTAGGCCCTTAATTCAGGGTTGTAAATACCACTAAGTGGCACAGTATTTAAAAGCTGGGCATTGCACTGCCTAACTCCTCTTTTTGAATCAAGTCCTGAAGGTCAGTTTCAAGGAAGGTGTCTCAGTAATGCTCTGGGATGCAGAACATATTACTTCCACAGCATCAAGGAATTTTCAGGTAATCACTATAGGAATGTCAGATTAGGAAGTATGATAGAGATGGAAGAATCCCAGAAACTTTTGTACTTTGATTTTTTAATATTGCTAGGGCTTATTTGTTGGGAGGCCACTACCAAGGATGCATTCCTTTCAGAGGCCACAAGTGGAAGCACAAACAAAGTAAAACAAGGTATAAACTTGAGATGAGCAAAGTGACAAAATTTTGTTTTGAATAAAATTTAAAGAAATGATAGTTTTCAAACATCTTATTTCCCATTATACAGATTTCATCTACCCAATTTGTGGGTATCTGTGGATTTTCAATCTATCCAAATAGCATGTGTTTAATGAACACTTGAATACAAATTCTACTGAACATACTGCTTCACACTGCATTTATAATTTCAAGGAGTAGCCCATAAATCCATCTGGTTTATTGTATTTGACAGATGCTATATCATCTGGGAGCAAAGGTACAAAAATATCTCCATGGAAGAGCTCAGGATATACACCTATCTTTTGTCTGACATAATGTGTTCTGATCTGCACATTCTTTACCCTTGAGACTGTGAAGAGATACAAATATGGAAAGGCAGACATTCCTTCAACACTTCTGGTGTTGCTGGTGGCTAGAAAACATTTGTTATCTCACCAGCATATATGTCACCTTTATTGTAGGGACTTGCCTTGTTGTTGATTGATGTTTTTGGAGTTTTATTCCCATGTGTACCCATTTCAAGATGAGAGAAATATGTTGTAGTTCTTAATTGCTTCCTTGTACACACCACTTTAATCCTATTTCATTACATCCACTAATGAGCAATTTTAGCATCATGTGTTTTGTGTGTTTTTTGTTAAGTTGCCCTTAAAGGATATGAGTGATGGAACAGTGTACTCAGGACTGAAGAACAGCATTTCTCCCAAGTTTCTGCACTCCAATATTTTTTGCCTACATTATTAATACAGTGCACTAACATTCAGTGTATTATAATCTTTGACATCCACAAACTTCTTACCTCATTTCTGGGTCTTGTGTTTTGTAGTGCGTACAAAGCAGAGGATGACTGAAATATAGCCCCTTTTGGGAATATTTTGAGATAATCAGGTTCCAAAAGTTACTAATATCAGATAATTCACAATATCTATATAGGGATCCTTGATTAAATAAAGCTTTTCCATCCTCTTCCTATTTAACTCTTGTTCACATTCCTCCTTCAAACTGTTTTAGAAACTACTCAACAAAATAGTGTTTAGTTTTGGTTTTTTAAAAAAGGAATATTGAATGCACCCATTGTTTAACTGTGATATATATATATAATCTATCTTTTCTCATTGCCCTTTATGATATTTGATTTACTGGGAATGGATCTGTTAGCTAACAAAGTTTCAGTTGTTTACTTTATGGTTGGAAAGTCTGAAATGGGAGTATCTGGATACAGAAATTACTTCAGCATGTTGATATAGTGGAGAGGACCTTGAAACAAATCCCAAAATCCAAATCTCCTTCTGCCAGATCTCAGGGGGAGGTTGAAAAACCTGATAAGAATTTCACAAAGGGCCTCTTTCTACACATCTTGAACCAAACCTTGAGATCCAAACACTCCAAATATTGGAAAATGATGGTGCAGAAATGGATACAAATTCTGTCACTTGAGCCAATCTTTAAAATACAATAAGCAAAACTTGGAAGCAGATGAGAACAAAATCTATTAGCTATCAATGATTGTGAGATCATTGTTTCTTCATGGAACCAGTCTTCATAAAGAAGAATGCATTTCTGTATTAAGTACACATTGTACCATTAAAATGAAATAACAAGAATGATTTTACAAAACAAGCCATTTGTTCAAGGAGGTTAGCTGTGAAAAACCATAGGATTTTTGTTTTTAAAAATTCTGTAGTAAAGCAAGGGAGGAAAGTTAAAGAGCTTTAATACAAAAAATGAGAGAGTAGTTCATTGACGGATGGAAATTAGTTTCCCCCTTCACCTGACTTTTGTCCAGGCATCTCTATGACTCCACAGTGCACCATAAATCCTACAAAAATTATATAAGGGCTTGTCTATATGGTGCAGTATTCTGCATCAGAGAGGTGTTGATCCTAGTGTGCAGTAGCATTGTCATGCACAAACTGTCTCATATGGAGCACACACTAAAAACATTAAAGTAGTCCTGTTTCAAAAGGTACAATGTTAAGTGCACTAGGGAATTTTTACTGTGTGTCAGCAGAGTCTATTTGCATTGGTTAGTGTGTGACACACTTTTACACACCAGAATTTACACATCTCTTGTGAAGATGAGCCTTGGGAAATCAGCTGTAAAACAAACAACACATTTGTGCTGAAGATGTGCATCTGATATTAATTCTTTAAGACTTATAGAGAGAGAATTCTAAGACATCTGAAGATGCACTTGTGCAGAGAGCAGTAAAACATGCAATACTCAGATGTCAGGAAATGAACTAGAATGTTGTCTCTGGTCAACTCTGGGCTGTTCAGATTTTATTCTGAAACAAGAATAAGAAGGTATATTAACATTCTTTGTTCCAAGTCTCCAGCTATATCCAGCAGCATATTATCGCCTAGGCCTAGGGCGGCAAATTTGCAGGGGCAGCAAATTTGCTCACGAACCCTCCCCAACTCTACCCCTTCCCCAAATCCCTGGCCCACTTCCTCCCCCAGGCGTGCCGCGTCCCTCCTTCCAACTCCCTCTCAGGCTTGCCGCACAAAAGCCGTGGGAGGGAGGGAGAAGCGAGTAGCGGCATGCTTGGAGGAGGCAGACCAGAGGTGAGCTGCGGCCCGCGGGCGCTGGGAGTAACCCAGGGGAGCTGGAAACCACTCCCTGCCCCAGCTCACCTCCACTCCACTGCTGCCATCTCCCGAGCATGCCACAACTCCCCCTCTCCCCGCTCCTTCCCAGGCTCGCTGTGCAAAAGCGCTGGGAGGGAGGGAGAAGCGAATAGTGGCGCGATCAGAGGAGGTGGAACAAAGGTGACCTGGGGCTGGTGGGCTCAGGGAGTGACTCTTGTGGGGGGGGGGACTTCCATCCCCCGAGCGCGCCACAATTCCTCTTCTCCCCCCTCCCTCTCAGGCTTACCGCAGGGGAGCAGAGGTGAGCTGGGGGTGGGATTGCAATGTTTTGAGGGCCTAGGGGTGCCAAATTTGTTGTTCTGCCACTGGCTATATCAGATAAATCCAGTTAATATCTGAAGAAGACACTTATAAGAAATATAAAGGGAGCTGTAAGAAATACTATTAGTGATTCAGTACATTTTGCCTTTACTTCTCACAGAGCTGGCTGATTTGGATAAAAACCTGCCACTAGACAGTTCACAAAATTCAAAACTACGTAAAATGCTGGCGCCATTGAAGCCTATGGAAGTTTTGTGGTTGAAGTCAATGAAGTAAAAACTTCATCCTGGGTTGTTATTTGACTTGTTCATATCCACTTACTTGTTTCAGAACATTCATGGGAGCAAAGTTTCCATGTGAGTATTTGAACAAAGTAAACAACTATTCCCTAAACAAGCTTAATTTAATTGCAAAACAAAGTTTGTTTAATGACAGAACTGAAAGCAGAATTAATTTTAGGTCATCCTGTCAGTGTACCGTGTGATTTAGATGGCAAGCCACAAAACTTGAACTCTAAATTTTGTATAGCAAATAATCAGCTCAATATTCATTATGAACAATTCCTAGATGAAATATGTTAAGTAAATTGTTCATTAACAACTTCTGAATAACAAACAAACTTGTAAACATTATGATCTGTATGCTCAATCTGAACAGAAAAAAAAAGATTAAAAAAGTATCTCCTGTTATAGCTATGAACAGTTATAATTGGTGCTGAACCAGTTCCCAAAATGGCATTACTGTCCAATGTAGAACTCTAGCAATTGATGGGTAATGCTTATTAGTGAGTCAGAACAATCTTATCCCATTGTTTTCGTAAGTCTTCAGAATCAATTCAGACTTTTTTTAAGAAAGCAGGTTGATCCCTCTTTTACAATCATTTTGCAGTTCTAGTGTCAAAAAAGATAAAACTTGCAAATTGAGACTTGACTTAGTTAAAGCATTTGCTATAAATATTATTTCATGTAAGAACTTGACTTAAAACTGCCTGAGGGAATCTTTTGCTATTTCGATACTATTATCCAAGGGACAGATCACTTCTTTCAGAGAGAAACCTGCAAGAGGCAGTCAGAGGAAATGCCTGAGTGATGAGCTTTGCGAACTTTGCAAACTTACTTATGAAACATTCTCTCAAAATGCAAGGTAATGAATATTGAAAGCAATCATTTGAACTACTTGTATATCTTGCTGGATTCTAAATTAACTGTAACCACTAAGGACATCAGTGTGGACAGCTTGATGAAAACCATGGCTCATTGTGCAGTGGTGATGGTTATTATTATGATTGCTTATTTTTATCACAATAGTGACTAGCAGCCCCAACTGAAATCAGGGCCCCATTGTTCTTGATGCTATGTATAGACATACTAAGGGACACTCCTTACTCCGAAAAGCTTACAGAGTAAAAAGCAGGCAAAGGGTGGTGGGGAAAAAGAAAGACACAAACAAATGATGGGATGCAGAAAGAGGGCTATAAGTAAAGCTAAAATTATAATTCCAGTATATATATCAGTACTATGTCCTTGTCTGGAATACTGTGTTCAGTTCTAGTCATCCCATCTCCAAAAAAAAAAAAAAAAAAAGAGAGAGAGACAAAAGATAATGGGGTTCATCATAATAATAAGAAATGAAATATATAGTCTAATCATTTTTTTTTTAATCTCAGAAAGAATCCTGTCCTTCTTAGGGCAAGTCTTCACTTTGGGCATATCTACATTACCCTCTGGATCGACGAGCAGTGATCAATCCAGTAGAAGTTGATTTATTGCATCTAGTCTAGACGTGATAAATCAATCACCGAGCACTCTCCCATCGACTCTGGTACTCCACCTGGGTTAGAGGCACAGGCGGAGTCGACGGGAGAGTGTCAGCTGTTTACTTACCACAGTGAAGACACCGTGGTAAGTAGATCTAAGTACGTAGACTTCAGCTACATTATTCACATACCTGAAGTTGCGTAACTTAGATTGATCCCCCACTCCCTACCTCCAGTGTAGACCAGGCCTATGAGTGCTACATTTGTGGTGCTGCACGTACGCTGTTGTATCATTGTAGTGCAGACATTTACTACAGCAACAGAAGTGGTTTTACATCATTGTATAAATCCATCCCCTCAAGAGGTGGTAGCTAGGTTGACGGTACACCCTAGATGTACTTACAGTGGGTGTTAGGTCGACCTAACTATGTTGCACAGGGTGCAACATTGTTCACAGTTCTGAGAGGTACAGCTTGGTCAATCTAAGTTTTAGGTGCAGATCAGGCCTTAGACTGACACCAGGCTGACTGTAATGGCTGGATTGTGCAAAGGTCCAAGTGCTTCCTGAAAGACACTCCACACTTTTCACTTACCCTGAAGTCAATGAGGGCAGATGGTCCTTGGCCCCTTGTAAGATCAGTTCCTAAAAAAAGCCAAATTTTAGCTTTGGATAGGCCTGAAATGGGAGTTGTATATTTAGCTTTAGAAGACAGAACTTGCCTTGAAATGTTCATTCATTCACATTATCATCATCAGGCAACTCCCAAAAGAACTAACCCTCTCTGCAGATCCAGCACAATCAGACCAATCTCTAGCTAGCTCCATAACAATAATTTTGGCTTATTAATTATTCACAAAACAGTAAAATCCCAACTGAGACTAGAAATTAAAATGGAAACATATTTGTTAACCAGAAGTGAAAATGTGGCACTTGTGGAAAACCACCTGTCAAAATAGAGTGTCTATTTAAGCCAGCTGTGTAACAAATCTATTGTGGCATTGTGGATCCCAGCTTTATTTATTTTTCCACTAAATAATAGTTGCTCTAACATTTATATTACAAATGGGAAACTCTTCTAGAAAGATATTGCCCTGTAAATTAATCAATATTTGCTCATATAAGCGCTATCCTAAAAAAAGAAATTGAGTGCTTTAGAAGTGGCAGGGGAGTGGACAAAAGTCCAAATGTAGCTCTCAGCACAGGAATCTATTTACAATGTCCCCATTTGTGAAAAGTGTACATCTGTATTAAAATTTTGCAGATTCCCCCTCCCATTTGCTCTTGGCTCCTTGCTCCTGCTTTTGGCCATGTTGCTCTGCCCAAACCACTTGTCTGGATGCCCACTGTATGTCTTTCTCCATTCTTGCCCCTGACTCTTCTTTCAGGCTGCTCCATCAGCCTTGAGATTCCTCCCTGGCACCAACTATAATGGCTAAGTCTGCAAGTTTGTCACAGAGGTCTTGGAAGTGATGGATTCTGTGACTTTCCATGACCTCCAGGACTTCTGCAATGGCTAGTGCACCTGGCTACTGCTCCTCCTCCCCACCCCTGCAGCAGTTTGGGTGTGGGACGGGGCAGAGGGTTGTGGCATGAGAGGTGGTGAGGCAGGCTCTGGGCAGCCCTTACCTGGTGGGCTCTCTGGAAGCAGCAACATCCACCTTGCTTAGCTGTTAGGCATAGGTGTGGCCAGACAGCTCTGTGGGTGGCCTCCACCCAAAGTGCTGCCTTCGCAGATCTCATTGGCCGGGAACCACAGCCAATGGGAGCTGCAGGGGCAGTGCCTTTAGGTGGAAGCAGCATGCAGAGTTTCAGTGGCCAAGCCTCTGCCTAGCAGCTGAGCAAGACGGATGTTGCCACTTCCGGGAAGCCTCCCAGATAAGCACTGCCCAGAGCCTGCCTCACACCATCCTGTGCTCCAACCCCCTGTTCCCTCCCACACCCAAGCTCTGCTGCTGCTGGAGGGGGAGCCACCCCTCACACCACAAGCAGCCATGCTGCCCTCCTCCAGTACCTGCAGTGTCTCCGAGCAGGGTTCCAGGCAGCCCAGAGCCTGTCTTGCCCCATCCTGTGCTCCAACACCCTTGTCCCCTCCCACACCCAAGCTCTGCTGCTGCTGGAGGGGGAGCCACTCCCCCCCAATCAGCCAAGCTGCCCTCTCCCAGCACCTGCAGGATCCCTGGACAGCCCCCTCCGTATTTTATTCACTATTTTTTTTTTAAGTAAAAGTTATGAACAGGTCACAGGCTGTGCATTTTTGTTTACTGCCCATTACTGGTCCATGACTTTTACTAAAAATACCCATGACTAAAATGTAGCCTTAATCATGTCCTTTATGTCCTTTCTCCAAATCCCACTTCTTTGAGCCCTATAGCTCTAATTCCATGCGAACAATTTATATTAACTGACAGAAACAATAACCAACAGGACACACATATTAGCCTTGTATTTAACCACATAATCATCCCCATCACCCTACCCCTTTCTCAACGTTTTTTTTATTAATTCTTGTTGTTCTGGTGTCTTATGATCTTGCAAGCACAGATGCATGAGTAACATTATGCACAAGTGTAGATCCACTGAATTCCATACTTAAGCAACATCATGGACTCAATGGTACCCCACGTCCATAAAGCAGTATTTCTAATTCTTGCAATTTTATCATGAGTCACATGATAGTGTATGGTTTACTTAAAGCCCCAGCTCCTAGAGGCAATTGATTATATGAGAATCCTAGGTTTTATTTTTAAAAGACAGTTAAGTTTCCAGACCTTAGCATTGCAGAGCAAAGCTTGCCCCAAGTGCAGCCTGAATCCCCGCAAACCAAAAGGGTAATGAAAGAAATCAAATCAGAGGTTTTTTTTGTTTGCTTTTTACATTTCATTAGTTTTAAGCCAACCTGAATATTTTTGGTTGCCTGATTCATGATTTTTGAACATTTGGCAGTTAAGCCTGACCTTGTTACAAACACTCCAATGTATATTTACAGTGACACACACTGACTCAACATTTGTTAGAAAGTAAATGGCTTTCCCATTCTTGAGTATAGTCCTCACTCACCTCAGTAATCAAATTACATTGCTAGAAATACAAATTACCTTTTTTACAATTATAGTAAATGTAACATTTTTCAGTCAGAAGGTTTTTGATGTTGAAATGTATAAAGAGAAGACAGTGAAAACTATAGGATTAGTATTGCATGTGTCTCCAGAAAATTTTTCTTTGTGAAAGAGCAGCAGAGTTGTTCTATCTTAGTGTATCTGATCTATTTTATATGGTTTGCTATTATTTTAATTTAGGGCTGTTGATTAATTGCAGTTAACTCATGCAATTAACTCAAAATATTAATTGTGATTTTAAAAAATCATGATTAATCACAAATTTAATCTCACTGATAAATAATAAATTTTAGTTACTATTCTATTAAGTATTTTGGATGTTTTGGGGGGTTATTTAAGCCTGTTTTTAATACTTTCCTTATCTTGTTTTAAAAGATGATTTGCACAATAAATACCCTTTCTTGATCAGTGATGTTTGGATCTATATTATCCCATTTCTCTGTCTTTAGTTGGTCAAAAGGAAAATGTTTGTATTGGAAGATGCAGTTAGAAAAAAGGTTGCCTTATGGAGGCAAGAGACAGTATCAAGCTGTTTTTTCTTTAGAAAATATTCATGCACTTTTTTTTTTTTTGCATTTCAAAGTGCTCATGTTCCACCTCCTGATCTTTCCACTCTGAGTGCTTCAATATTTGAGCTACCACCAAATACAATTTCCTGTTGCTTTCTGGTGAGAGTGGTAAGTAAGTATAATATTGTAATTATGATAAGATTAGTCAAGAATATCAGAATCACTTATGCCCAAGATGTTTATAATTATCCTCCTTTACACAAAGATCGTATAACGATCACATTTTATTCAGTGAATGCTTTACCAGCTATCATTGTCCCCTTTGTAGATCCCATATAATAATTCAGATCTTAAAAGGCTTGCAAGGCTATCCCTCCTTGACCCTTTTTTGACTCTCATTGATCCTGGACTGAAAGGATTAATGTGATACCCCACAAACACTCCCTTAATGTGTGCTGACTGTATACTGATATACATATCTCAATTAATTCCAGTGCAATGCTAACTTCTGCAATATTCCTTTACTTAATTATCACTAAACTGGCTCTTTGATACTTAGCAGAATTTATTGAAATTATTTTAAAAAATTATGCTTATTCAGCCTCTGTCTTCAATCAAGTGTAAAGACTGTGTCATAAGAGAATGAAAATGACTGAATTAAAAAAAATAAAAATCTGTTTTATATAAACCATTTTATGAATGGCTTGTAATTCCGGCAAAGAATAAAACTTGGGTATATTTGCTTTGAATATTGATCATGAGATTAAATCATAATGTGTTTGCTATATCCTACCATATTGGAAATGTTTTAGATATCGAGAATGGATATGAACTCAAGAGAGATTCACTGATGGAGTTAATTAATGAATTTTTTAGGAACAGTTGTTTTTAACCATACCTGAAAAACTTGAAAGGATTACATTTCATTTCAATTAATTTAGTGAAGCTATTGAGTAAAAGTAGATTAAAATGTTGAAAAGTTACTATAACTTATATTGCTTTCAAACTACAAGAAGTTATCAGGAAAAACAAACAATTAAAAAAAAACCAAAACCTGTCCATGTCAGAACATTAAAATTTCAATTGTCCTTGTTTATCTTTAGAGAGGATAAAGACTTGCCACATCTTAATTATTATCTAACATACTGTGTTGTGTTGTCAAGGTCTACAAAAGGGATTAGAAAATTCTTCCTTTAATTATAAGGGAAGAAACAGCCACCACCATATTTGCATTGCATGTAACAGAGATAGTTGATTAATAATATATTGTAATATTACATATGAGATAGAGTATGTGTTTTGTAATGTATAACCCTCCAGTCTTGCAACGGGATACAATAGAGACAGATAGCTGATGAGATTATTAACATTTTTTCAAGACCATTATCTCACACCTGGATATAATTGGAACATTACATTACTTCTCTCTAGATGTCTGACCATGGCTATGCCTATCAACGGTAAACAATCAGTTCCACACATTTTATAATACATTTGAAGATTTGAAGTCAAGGTTTTCAAAAGTAGGAGCTTAAGTTCTTGCTTTAAATATAATTATCTTTTCAAGCCAGAAAGTGAAGGTTGGGGACAGTACCACAGATTAAAGTAGAGGACCACGTGGGTGCTTGCAAGAGGAGGAGGTTGCATACATTTCAACATCTGCTTTTAATAACCTTTCTCCAGTTTAGTTACTTTTGAACCCCTTAAGTTTAACGATCCGTTCCACCATATATTTCAAGGAGTGGCAACCTTTGGCATGTGGCTTGCCAGGGTAAGCCCCCTAGCGGGCCAGGCTGGTTTGTTTATCGGCCACGTCCACAGGTTCGGCTGATCGCAGCTCCCACTGGCCGCAGTTCACCATCCCAGGCCAATGGGGGCTGTGGGAAGCGGCATGGGCCAAGGGATATGCTGGCCGCCGTTTCCCACCTCCTCAGTTGGCCTGGAGTGGCGAACCGTGGCCAATGGAAGATGCAATTGGCTGAACCTGCAAATGCAGCAGGTAAACAAACCAGCCTGGTCTGCCAGGGGGCTTACCCTGGCAAACCGCATGCCAAAGGTTGCCAGTCCCTGGTTTATTTAGTTTGAACATTCTGGTTCGTTCCCAGACACGAGGAAGACATCTGTGAAGCTCAAAACTTGTCCTTTCCATGAATAGAAGTTGGTCCAATAAAATATATTACCTCACTGACGTTCTCTTTCTCATATCTTGGGAGCAGCTCAACTACAACAATATTGCAAACAAGATTGAAGATCAAAAAGTCTCATAAAAACCCACTGAAATAAGAACCCAATTGGTAGGAATTGCATCACATCTATCAAGGTACTTATATAGCTGGCATCACCATAATATCTTAGTACATTACAATCATCCAGAAATATATTCCCTACAAGATAGGGAAGAACTATATCCATTTCACAAATCAGGAACTGAGGAATAAAGTAGGATGAAGTGACTTGCCCAAGGTGTCACAGGAGGCCTGTGGCTGAATCAAGATCTTCAGAGCCCCAGTATAGGTATTTTGCCACTAAACCATTCTTCCTTCCAGGACAAAAATAAACAATTAGGAAGCAATAAATCACAGATAAAATATCTGAAATAAGTAATTTTAATAATAAGGAGGACTGGAAAAAGGCAGGTGTTTGTCCACATGCATAGTTAATAAGCAACTTGAATCAAAACAAATCCAACAACTTCATTATGTGATATTTTTCTCATTAGCTCCAAATGACAGCAGCAATGAAACCTGCAGTTTGTTTAGAAAAAGTGTCACTAGAAGGGAGGAGGTGTATACATTGGAACATCTGCTTTAAATAACCTCTAATTTTGTCACTTATAGGTAAATTTGCAAAGTATAGAATTGTGTGGGTTGTAGCTGTGTGAATCCTAACAGAGTCAGTGGGAATTGTGCAGCTGAAACACTGCAGAGCAGTTTGAAGCTAGATGGTAGTCATCCCGCTGCCCAGACTCCATGGTTCAACTTTTAAAAAACTGTCGATGCTTAGCTGTTGCTCATCCACTTTACAGTGTGTGGAGCTGTCATAAACAGATAAGTAAGGAGTTAATAGAACAGAAGTATTTCATATCTCTTTTGCCTGTAAAGGGTTAACAAGATCAGTGAGCCTGGCTGTCACCTGACCAGAGGACCAATCAGGGGACAGGATACTTCAAATCTTGGGAGGGAATTTTTGTGTGTGCTGTTAGTTTTTTGTTGTTTTCACTCTGGGCGGCTCAGATGGACCAGATGTGCAACCAGGTTCTCTCCAATCTCTCCGATACAGGCTCTTATAAGTTCAAAATAGTGAATACTAAGTAGATAAGGTGAGTTAGCTTAGGTTTTTTTCTTATTTGCAAATGTATATTGGCTGGAGGAGTTCAAATGTTATTTGGCTGGAAGGAGTTCAAATTTGATGTTCGAAAGGATTTAAATTGTACTTGTATACTGAGCTGAGAGGATATTCCCAGTGTCTATAGCTGAAAGACCGTGTACTATTCCATTTTAATTTACAAAGATAATTTTTACTGTTTTTCTCTTTAATTAAAAGCTTTTCTTGTTTAAGAACCTGATTGTTTTTATTCTGGTGTGAGACCTCAGGGGATGGAGTCTGATTCACCAGGGAATTGTGGGAGAAGGCCTAATTTCTCTCTGTGGTAGGATTACTTTCTCTCTCAGGAAGGTCTGGGAGGGAAAGAGAAGAGTGGAAGGTAATTTTTCCTCTCTGTTTAAGATTCAAGGAGTTTGAATCACAGTAATCTTCCAAAGTAACCCAGGGAGGGGAAGCCTGGGAGAGGCAACGGTGGAGGAAAGGCCTTTCTTTCCTCGTGGTAATATCCAGAGGGTCTGGGTCTTGGGGTTCCCTGGGCAAGGTTTTGGGGGGACCAGAGTGTACCAGGCACTGGAATTCCTGGTTGGTGGCAGCGCTACAGGTTCTAAGCTGGTAATTAAGCTTGGAGGAATTCATGCTGGTACCCCATCTTTTGGACGCTAAGGTTCAGAGTGGGGAATTATACCATGACAGGAGCTTTAAGAACTGTAGGTAGTTACAGCACCAATAAGATCTGCAGTATTCTGTGTGATAAAAGTCCAAAAAACTTGTCAGCTGAAGCTGGAGATGCTGTTAGCAACTTGTCAAAACTTGTCAGAAACATCAATATTTATGGAGGCTATTTAGGGCTTGTGCTTGTCTGTTAGAGGCTATTCAAGTCCAGGTGTTACCCCTCAGAGACAGCACAATGCTGGGACAACCATTTAGGGCCTGATCCCTTCCTTTGCTAACTGCCCAGTGTCTGGAACCCAATCACCACTGGAGCCCAAGACAGTAACCTATCGATCTGGTATAGAACTTGGATGAAGCAGCCATCTCATTTGTCCAATTTGTGGAGTCCAGTGACAGCATACTTCTGTCCTTCACACTCAATCGGAAAGGTAGAGTAGGGGTGAGAAATTCAATAGGCAAGCCTAAGAACAGACAGTCTGGGAAAGAAATGCAAGGCTTAACCACTTATAGCAATGCACTTTCCTGAAACTGATTGGGTTAAGTAACTCTTCTCAACCTTGGCCCATTACAAAATCTAATGTAATGAAAATCCTTACGATATCACAAATTCTGCAATATAGCTTCATTTCATGAAAAGCAGGAACAAAGAATTGCTGAGACGAAGTTTCTAAATGGAAATATCTTTGTTAATTAGGAAATGTGAAAGAAAGACACATAGTTTTGATTTTAGTTGAAAATATATGACAGATTTTTTTTCTCCCCTTGGGAAATTACTAATTGAAGGAAGAAGCTGGGACACAGCATTCAGTGAAATAGATCATTATTTATTAGAGCACACTGACAAGCCACTTATATGCTAACAGTAGCTGATGGATGAACTTGAAAAGCAGAGCTACAGTAGGTGAAGAATCTGCAACAAACAATTTACATAGGTGCAGATTCTCTCACCGGTACTCTCAGCGTGTAAACCCAGTTCTGCTGCTAAGCAAGGAAAATATTATAGCCACTGTTAGAGTGAAAAGGGAAAAGAGCTATTAGTATCTGTTTACAGAGGAGAAATAAGGGTACAAATAAGAAAGGGATGTGTATGTTAAATAAACCTAAGAGTAGTGATCTGTGCGAAATTATGAGCACAAAAACATTTCTGAAAATTATATTGCTTTGCTCAGGGTGGTCTCAGTTGGATACATAATTGTGCATGCAAATTCCCTATTTCCAAATACACCATTCACTTAAATTAATCTTATTTAAACATTTCCATTTCCTTTGCACTTTTTAAGCACTTAAAATGCATTCCTTGCAAAATCAGGTTCTGAAGCCTCTATTAAGTAATCCTTCTTACCTTCAGAACATATTTGAGTAAAATTTATTTTTAAAAAGTCAAAAAGTAGATCTGATTGAAATAAATAGTGCTCCTTACAAAGCAAGTTACTACTCAATATGAATAAGGGGAGCAGTATCCATCCCTCAGTATATTCAGCCATTTCTCTTGTTTCTGAATTGTCCAAGAAATAGATCAGCCAGGTACTCAGGTGATGTAAATTGGCACAAATCCATTTAAGCCATTAAGCCAGGGATTGACAACCTTTGGCATGTGGCTCGCCAAGGTAAGCCCTCTGGCAGGCTGGGCTGGATTGTTTACTTGCCGTGTCTGCAGGTTCGGCCAATCGCAGCTCCCAGTGGCTGCAGTTTGCTGCTCCAGACCAATGGGGGTGGCGGGAAGTGGCAGCCAGCACATCCCTCTGCCTGTGCCGCTTCCTACAGCCCCCATTGGCCTGGGACGGTGAACTGCAGCCAGTGGGAGACACGATCGGCCATACCTGTGGACACGGCAGGTAAACAAACCGGCCCGGCCCTCCAGAGTGCTTATCCTGGCAAGCCGCGTGCCAAAGGTTGCTGATCCCTGCAACAAGCTATGCTTATTTACACCTGTTGAAAAATCTAAAATGTTTGAAATGTTTTGATGAATATTTTCTACAAACACATTTCAGCCTGTGGATTACTCATGAAACTGTTAGCTGTGAGTATTGCTTTGAGCTTGCAGTATATACAGTTCAAAATTCTTGTTGCTCTAATTGGGAATATAGGTCACATGGGACATTGCTATTCCCTGTTTGGATAAAAGAATCTTTTAAAATGAATAATTTTCTTGTGATTATAACTTCAAAATTCATTATCTGAGCTAAGTTCATCTTTCATTTGAAGGGTGGGAACAAGGACCTCTATTCCAATTAGCCTTTTTTTTTTTTTTTTTTTTTTGTTAGATGCTGAGTGGCTTAAGGGTGGTGCCTGCATACCAGCTGCATGTGGCAAAACTGGTTACTCTGCCAGCCTATATATGCTGGTGCAGAAGAACAATGAGAGGTGGAAGATACAAAGGGATATTTAGAGGGTGAACTGGGAAAGGATCATGGATTTTATGCAAAACCAGGGACATTGGCGACTCACTGAAGCACGGGAAAGGAATTGTGTCTACCATTCTAGCCTAAAGGCTGCAGTAGTAGCCACAAGGAGGCTGCACAACAGATACAAAGATTGGCCATGAGTTGAAGAAGTTAATATCACCTCCTATCCTCTCCACATTCCTCACAGACTCTATGCAGATGTAGTTAATTCCACCCTCAATGGAGATTATATATTATTCTGTAAAAAAAATATATATATTTTTTCTAAGAGACACAGGGCAGGTTTACACTTAAAACTCTGCATTGATGCAGCCGCTGCAATGCATCTGCTCTGCTATAGCACTTAAGTGAAGACACTCCTACACCAACAGGAGAGTTTGTCCAATTGGCATAGTTAGTACACATTCTTGAGAAGCAAAACTCTCCCATCAACATAGCACTGTCTACACCGGGGGTTAGGTCAGTATAATTATGTTGCTCAGGGGTGTTGGTTTTGGACAACCCTGAGCAATGTAGTTATACCGATGATCAGTAATATAGACCTGGCCTTAAACACTATTCATATCTTTGTGTGTGTGTATGTGTTTTTTTTTTATTTTATTTTAGGTCAATTATTGAAAAATTTGTCTGTAAACTATTGCTAATTCATTTTTGCAAAATTTACTCGGCACTAAAATAATGTAGGGTCTGAATTTGACATACTGTTTGTATAACATTAAAGACACTGATGTGTACTATAAAGTTAAATAATCTGAAATCTCAACAAAAGTTAGTAACAGAGGAAATAAATTACAGAGGAAAAATTAAGGAAAATATTTGCAGTGATAGCTATTTGGTAAAATACTCATGTTCAGTATTTGGTAATTTACATCTCCAGAACCACTGAGTGATAAACACCGAAGGCTTCAGGATGAGTAGTTTATGCATCACAGGAGATGGATATTGCTCAATACATGCTCCCCTGCCATGTAGTTATTGCTGTGATCCTGGAACTGTTCAATTAAAACAAAATTAAACGAACAGAGTTGCATAATAATGTTCTACAGTAGACAGCTCCATGAGTTAGTATTGTGTAGAGTGAGGTTGCAGGATGGGACCCATTCAGAACACAGGATTAGTGCACTGTCTATTCATCCTCTCTTGTGAATAATTTTATTGCATTTGTTTTAGTAATTATAGTATGGTCATTGAATGTAATTTTTGCAAAAGGTAATAGCTTTACTTTAATGTTGGACAACAATAGATGTTTCTTATGCAAATTGAAGAATTAATATTTGAATATACTTAAAGAGAAATGAGAACAAAGTATTCATGGGATTCTTTTAAATGATTAACTATGTGTTTGTTGGGATATTGATCTATTTTCATAGAAACAGTGAAAGCCAAAGTAATGGATTTGTTTAAATAACACTGAGCTGTCTAGCACAACTACATGACAACTAGAAACCAAGTGATTATATCCATGACAAAATGGTCTACTTTTGAGCTAACTGAAGTACCGTGAACTATGTCAATATATCAGATAGAGTTTCTAAAGGTTTAGTCTAAAACACTGTAAGAAGATTAATTGCTTAAATTTCCAGAAACAAATTATCCATCACTAAGGCCTAGATGATCAGTTTGCGATCTTGTCCATCATAAGAGGTACTGTGAAGCAGCCTTGGAGGGAAATTATGATTCCCCATGTAATAATCTCCCTGCCAGTCTCCCTGCTGCTTCGGGGATGGAGTATACTCCCTGATATGCCTGCATACCTACACTGCAAGATATGCTGGGGAAACAGAGTCAAGGTTTCACCCACTTCCCACTACCCCATCCACCCATGAAGGATGGGAGCACATAGCAGCTGTGTAGAGCCTGTTTCTGCCTTACCCCTTACTACATTCCCTTGCTCCAGTGTTCATGTTTGACCAAAGTATGAGGCAAACCAAAAGACTTTTTTATTACAAGCCATTTATAACAATGCATTTAGATTGCATGGAGCTATGCAGATTTACACAGTATCTGTAAGTTTAGTATTTTATCTTTGAGGAAGAAAACTAGAGTCCAGATTAGCCTAAAAATATTGGTTTTGTTTATTTTATCTTTTTTTTCCGATTATAAATCATTAAGACTTTATGTATTTATTTTGTCACAAACAGGTCTGATTACAGTAGGGATTGGTGCACTCAGATGGTTCCCATTAGAAACTTCAATTAAATACAAAAGTCTTTGTTCTTTCCTGTAGAAACTACTTGGCAAATAGAAAATATTTTGTTTAAATACATCTAATACCATACTAAACAACAATCAGTTACCTCATTTTTATGCTCTGCAGAGAAGCTAAAAGGTCGTGCTGGTTTTAACTTGCATTAAAATGGGATGGAATAACTTTTTCACAGTATAGTGTAATTTAAGTTCTCTGGGGTTTTTGTTGTTGAAAGAAAAGGCTTCCAGGCTAACATAAGGACAAAAGAATAATCTTTTAAATGATTGATCAGATATCTAATCTCAACCCAAAACTGCTCACCTTATTCAAATGACAACATAGACATATATTACATAGTGCATTCTATTAATCAAATTCACATTTTTAACATTCACTAGTATTGCACAGAGGACTGGGAATGATTAAGAAAGTAATTAACTACAATCTACTAACAATACCACTATCACTTGTCAATAGAGTACTGAATTGGGAGACTCAAGCAGGGTCAGTCAAGCCTTTTGGGAAGATGAAAAGGAGGGCAGGTTAAATAATCACATATGTGACTTTAATTTAATTAAACCAAGATTGTATGTTGTGGCCCTTTTGTTTTAATCCCAGTTTTGTAATACAAGATATGATATTGTAAATAAAAATACTTCACATACTTTTGTATCCATAGACCTCAAAGGCCTGGTAATCATTATTATCCTCATTTTAGAGGTGAGATACTAAGAGGCTAGAAGACTTGCTCAAGACCTATACTGTGGTTGAATGGCAGTTGGGAATAGAACCCTAGTGTCTTAGCACAACTCTAAATCCAGCTAGGCAGGTGCCCTAGTTGAAGCACAGGGAAAGTGGTACTACCACGTTATGAGAAGATAGAAAGAATTCTGTTAACTGGACTTTTGCATCTTCCCTTTCCACAATCACTAAAGCCAGGGTGAAGTTAAAAATCCTGGTGAACAGCTGTTGTGGTGAGAGATGTCTTGAAGAAGCTGTCAGACAGACTGCAAAAGAGAGGAAAGAAGCAAACTGTTTTCTCTTTAATGTATTTCCAAGGGTGGTACTATCAAACTAGGTAAGTAGGATAAAATAAAAATTTAAAGAGGCTACTGTAAAATCACAGCACTATTTTAGTTTCTTGTGAGTTACATCCAAAAGATATTTTGACCTTTGATGCACCTCTCTTTTATAATAGCGAATATTTTTCAAGTGACACAAGTACTTCTTCTTATGGCTCCAGTCCATTCATGTACTTCTATAGTAAATGCTCTTTTCAGTGTTCTTGTTTGCTCAAGTAAAAAGAGAATTTAATAGCAGGGGGGATCAGAGAGAAAATGATGAAGGATTGGTGAAAGTGAAGTAAATCAGTTTCAGTACTGGCCTGTCATGATAGATGAATCAGGATACTCTCTCATATACACTTTTATTTTTTCCTGAAGAAATAATTCCTCTGGTATAGATGGGAGGAAAAAAACCTCATTGATCCCTTTCCCTGCCAGCAGAGAGTTCTGGTACATTAAACTGCAATAACAGGTGAAAATTACAAACTTCATGTAAATGTTTTTAATTGCGTAAGCTAGGGATTCTTGCAGTGGGAAAACTAGAATCTAATCACTTTCCTTGCTGTTGTACATTTTGAATTATTTTTTGTAAGTTCATTTGGGTATATGCAAATATGTGACATCATGGCAGGCATAACAAAAGCAAATCTACTTTTTTTTAATCATTCAAAACTTCATTAGATAAGCAAAGAATTAGTAACCAATTGAAAAAGAGAGGGGCAAAGTGGGTGAGGTAATATATTTTATTGGACCAACTACTGCTGGTGAAAGAGACAAGTTCTTGAGCTACACAGAGCTAGACATCAAATCTGAAGACCTGAAGCTCGAAAGCTTGTCCCATTCCACCAATGGAAGTTGAATCAGTAAAATACATTGCCTTCCTATCTTGGCTACACCGATACGGCAAACAACTGAAAAAATAAATGTTTTAATGAAGCTTTGATTAAAAACTCAGGCCCCCATTCTGGAAACATTTAAGCATGTACATAGCTTCTCTTACATAAGTAAAGATACAGGTACTGATCCTGCAGAGATTTAGACACAGAGCTTAAGATCAAAAGGGAATATTACATCATCCATTCTGACCCCAGGACATTGTTTCAACCATTTATCTCTGTACTGAACCCAATAACTTATATTTGGCTAAAGCATATCTTCCAGAAAGGTAATCAGTCTACAGACATCAAGAGATGGAGAATCTACCACTTCCATTGGTAGTTTGTGTCAGTGGTTAGTACTGTCATTAAAAAAGTTGTAACTTATTTCTAATTTGAATTTGTTTGACAAGATCTATTTTCCATAACATCAGTTCACTCTTATTAGTTATATCTCTATCCTTTAGTTCTGTAGGAATTGAATCTTTTATCAGCTTTTCCATTATTTTGTTTGGAACTCATATCAGGTGCGACAAAGTTCCTCCTCTACCTTGGTGGGTCCTGTGCTTATTGGTGGATTTGCTCGCCTCACAGATTCACCTTATCATGGGAAAGTATACCCCATTTCCAATTTGGGTTCTGTAGTTCCCCAGTCAAATGTAAATAACTGCTTTTCTTCTCAATGTGGGAAAGCCAAATGGTCAGAGACAGTAGGACTGTTCCTAGATTCAGGACAGTATGGCCTAAGGGCTGGAGTTAATGGGGCCACCCAGGGTCTGGTCAATGGCCATGGTAGGGGGACACAGGCCCTCCCTACACCATCAGGTCCCAGCCCAGGGTCCTATCAGCAGTGAGTGTATCCACCCCTGAGTCAGCGGGGATCCCTCTGAAATATGCTGACTCTTTTCTCAGATCAATGTCTGGTTCCTCTGGGATACTTCCTACCCTGTCTTCCTGCTCCGTAGACTGCAGAATTCCTGATTCCCCAGGGTAATCATCAGGCAGAAGTCCCAGTGATTTCTTCCCCTCATGGGGTTCCATTGGCAGCCTGGTATTTGCCTGGCTCTCAGGGTGCCTAGCCTCTGCAAACTGGGCCTCTGACACCTTCCAAGCAGGAGCCTGCAGCACATGTTGTCTCTCCTCCACAGTGAGCTCCTTTTTATACTGCTCCTTTTTATACTGTGGTTCCAGTTGGAGCAAGCCCAGCAGGAGCAAAGGAGCATAGCTTCTTCAGCCCAAAACATGAGATTATCCTATTTCTGTCCTACGTGGGACAGACATATCTTCTCACACCATCGAATAATTGGCATATAGTATTGATGAGATTTCCTTTTACTCCTAATATACTTAAACTCCTCATTGTCCATTTATGCAAATGTATTCCCTTATACTCTGTGAGCAGCCCCACTGAAGTCTTTCTAGGATTGTGGATTTAATATCTAATAAGAATTAATAAGCAATCGCTGTTGTTTTAGTATCCTTTGGACTATGATTTTTTCTGTTGCTAACTTTTTTCAAAACGGACTTGCTTTCCCTTCTAACTACACAATCATCATTCATATTCTTTATTTGGATATGAAAACTAAATGAGCATGCAACAGGGAAAGGAACATTCTGTGAAATCTACTTTAAGAGACTTGTCTGTATCAGACAGGAATGCCTCTCCAAAATTCAATTTAAACAACCATGTAGATAGTCACAAGGACAGCATGGCAGCAGTGGAGTAAAATTCAATGACAAAAATAGATCGGTCAGACTGGACAGACCATAGAGTACTACCATGTCTCCCTCACATTCATCATCAGAATCTCTGTTAGTATAATGATCTTGATCTTTTGACATTGAAGAAAAGTGGTTTACCTGGAAACCATAATGAGCAAGCAGGCAGAACAGAAAGCTGGGTATTGTTAAGGTTCTTTATACCTGGTCTCATTCATACAGTACTAATTAGTTAAAACTTAATCTGATGTATAACTCCACTTAACACCTGAATAATTCCCCCACACTCTGATTTGGTGTCTGAATTAAGAGTGCATGTACTTGTTTTACTATTGTATATCTAGTTTGGGAGAATTATTTATGTCCATTTTAACTGATTTTCTGATTTAAGAGTACCCATCTCAAATTGAATGCACTATAATTTGAAGGATATCTTCTCTTTAATGCAATTACTATACCATCAATAACTGAGATTTTCATACAGCTGTTCCACAGCAAATAAACACTTTAGGCTTCACTTTATTATTTATAATTCAGTGATGTCAGGAACAATGACCATGATATTCATCTCCTGAGCAGATCTCATAGAAACACACATTTATGAAATACAGATTTCATATCTGCACTGTAATAGCAATATGAACTCTAAAATAAACTATTTGAAAGACTATTGCATTATAATTTCAGTCCTCTTGAGAGTTATTTAATCAAAATAGCTCAGTTTAAATGCAAAACAAGAGACACATAAGACTTTCAGAGGATCAAGGAGAGACAAAGGACTAGGAATTTTTACTTAGGAAACTATTTAAAGGAAAGAGATTTCTGATATGTTATTTTATCAGGCTGGGATGATAAGCTAGAAACATAACTGGTCTATCAGTTGGGGCAATGATGGATATGGTAAAATATTTCTTCCCAATTCTAACTCAACAATTATATGTGCCAAATTTGAGTGTGAACAATTAGGACAGTGTTATTAAACGAGCCTTTATTATTAAAATCCTTGTTAGCCAGCAGTAGTGCTGTACTACTTGATGATACATGACTATAAGCATCCAGGCCTAAACTCACTCCAGACTTCTTTCTAATTCTATTAAATATAGCAATAAAATAAACAATATGAGACAATTCCTTGCACGGCTCATCATCTACAATATTTAGCAATTCCAAACTAATATTTTGAATTAGAAATTGAATTTAAGAACAACTACAACAGTTCTTAATTTCTTTACCAAGCTCAACCATCTTTTCAGTAGTCTGGAGACTACAGTATTTGCAGTATTTGCAGCCAGGCATTGTAGCTGTACTGGTGAATGATAGGCAGAAAGTGAAGCTGACTGGAAACTCAGTAGAAACAAAAGTTAAAATGACAAATCTAATTGTCCATACTGAGTGAAGTGCAAAGAGTGATCAAATATCTGCATAATGTTGAACGAAAAGCAAAACTTAGCATTCTTCCCACTTTATAAGCCTAAGGGCTATTAATGACACAGGGAAGTGAATGTATTATATATGTCTGATAGTCAACGTTTATTCAGTCCTTATGTAAGGGGAGATTTTGGTGGACCATCAAAATGCCTGGATCACTACCAATGACTGGAATATTGATTATCATGCTTATGGCCAAAAGTAGCTAAATCAGTAGGTCTTAGCAGGCTTTTGAAATGGCCTTAGCATATTTTAGCAAGAAGCCAGGAAGAGAGTGGGTCAAGGGTAGTGCCAACCCTGTGTCCTTCCTAATAATATTTCTGTTGAAATTGCTCATATTTGTGGTTTAGAAAAACAGGAAGCTTATCTATATCTTCCCTTTGGGATGTGTTTGTCACGGCCCTCAAGACATGCAGACTCTGCAAACATGCACCTATCTAATTAATGGTTTGAGGAAATCTCTTGTTTAAACTTTGAAATTGTTTGCTTAACAAGTTTTATTGCCATGTTATTGTTACACTAACCCAAATAAACAAGGAGAGAAAGTATGGGGAAGGTGGACTCTTCAGGAACACAGTTTAGGGTCCCCAATGCAGCTGAAAGATTGGCCAATAGGAAGGACTGTACCATTCGAAAACTGCTTCTGACGTCTAATTATTGATTTTTGGGGTGTTTTACTAACCTGTTGCAGACATGTGTAAGTACTTGAGACTAAAATAAAGTGCAGCTTTAAGTGAAAGTACTCTTGTATTGTACTGTTTGTGCCAGCCACCTATCGGTTGGATGGCAATGTGTCCATTGATTTATTTCCTGCCACCACGTCGCCAAGAGTAATAGTTACCAAGAGTTTGGGTTTTAAGAACCACAGAAACACTCATGAAAACTTCGGTCAAACCAAGGGAAATTTGACAGAATAACAATTTGGTAGGGACCTAAAGGTATGGCACACATTTCTTTTTAAATTAACTTCAAGTATTGTGCTTAGAATTAACAGAAAAACTGGAAGTTCTGATTTTTATCATCTTATACCATGTCACATAACTGTTCTTTGCATTTAATGTTTTACTCAAAGAACCTCCCATCACACTTTGAGCCTACAAGTCAATATTCTTCAACAGTTATATGATCTAAGGTTTACCTAAAACCAGGATGTACAGTATTAATGTATGCTCCAGACTCATGATTTGACCTGATTGATTCCAGAGACTTGCTTTCAAGCCAGCAGGGAGCACTTCTCTACATTTCAGAAAAGAAACAAGGACTCTGTTTTTTCCAACAGTTTTCTTTTTGACGAGATCATCTGCAAAGTACCTTTAGAAAAAATAGGTTGGTGCTACACAGTTTGTGCTAATCCAGTTACTGAATAGGTTTGGAAAATGCCTCAACCATTGTATGACACTCGGAACCTTCTTCTATAATACAGAATAGGAATGATGGATGATTTGGTGACACACAGCTCTCCCAGCTCCATAATTCTTTCCCAGGAGATCAATCTGAAGAAAAGGGACTTAAATAACTAGTCCATTTGTGGCATTTCATTATTGTACAGAGAGAGGAAAAAAAAATGTTCCTGACTCTGTGGCCTCTCTTAAGAGAAGCAAGCTGTGATTTGAGATTTAAGTCATTTCAGATCCGTGACCCAACATGTTTATGTGAAGTAAGCCTAAGGGTTTCTATGACAGTTTATTCTTTTGAGCACCATTGGAAGAGTATAGTAGTAAAAACCCTAAAGGCGTTGTGTAGAGTATGTTAAGCTGCCCTTAATTTGATGTCCCTGAAGTCCATGGTGTAGGAAAACTCTGAGTTTGATGTGAAAATAACTACATTCGGGTTTTGTACATACGGACTAAAATTAAATCAGGGGTAAATATAAAGATGAGTAATAAATACGTTGTCATTATCACTAATCATTAGTAGCTCACTCTGCCACAACACCCACAGATTCTGAAAACTGTTTTGTTTTTAACGGCATAAAAAACAGCTTTAACAAATCCTCTTTTTGTGTAGCTCACTTTGCTTTATTTGTTTTGGACAACTTTTGTAAAAGCAATAAGGGTCGTTTATTTCAGTTACCTTTGGATCAGGCTCTAATTGCACACATCCACTACAGAAGATGAAATACAAGAGTCCTTGCCAATCCAGAAGCCAGGTCAGAAAGACAAATCTTTGAATACCCCGCATCCTTGAATAAGCTAGGGAAAATCTGTCCCTGACCTGATATTATTTCTCTCAGGTGATATTCAGACCTTTTTTAAACAGATGAAAGGAACAACTCTCCCAAAGGGAATGGAATTGTACTTGTTTATACTAGGCCTCAATCTGGCCCTTCATGAATAATCTGGATTATTTGATCATTTCTCTGAATCTAAGTCTGGTATATTTCTCCCAAATAACTCAGTGTTGAAATTATTTTACTGTAATTTGCTCCCTGTTATTTCAAAATGCAATCCAAGCAGGATCTAATATTTACTAATCTTATGTATTCTTGATTCTTTCCTATAAAAGACATGTGCATTTCAATATAGATAGGCACATTCTATGGGGAAAATAAACTGGTTGCTGATACAAGAACTCTGCTGACTTCATGTTAGATTAATCTTGACTTTGATATAGTCTTACTAAGCTTCACCTTCTTTGTTAGTTGCAATCTCTAATGAAGCTGCATGTTTGCTTATGGGTCCAATGGAGCAGAACCATATGTCTTCAATTCTTACCTCCCCAAAGGTATTGCTCATTTAATCACCTACCCTTATTAGCACATCTTTAAGTAACATCAAAAATATATGTAAGAAAAATACTTTGCCTTGATTTTTAAGACAGGTGAATCTCTTTAGAGGAGAGTTTTATTTATTTTTCAGTTTGTGGTTATGCCTGTGCATCTTTAAAACAGAAGTTTGTGCCAAAAAACATATGCACCCAAAAACTCGATGCCAAAAAAAGTGTTCCTTCCTGCAGTGAATTCTGCATCAATGTCCGCTAAAATATGAGCACACCATGGTGGGTGAAATAATATGTTTTATTGGATCAACTTCTATTGGTGAGACAGACAATTTTCTGAGCCACACAGAGCTCTTCTTCAGGTCTGGGAAATGTATAAAATAGAACTTTGCCAAAAGCCCTTTTTATGGGGTACTGGACAGTTGTGGTGTCGCTAGATTAGACCCATATCTCCCTCCCCCATAGGGGATAACATACACTGTTAGTGCTATACGAAGACAGTACATACACTCCTGCAGTTGCTGTGACTGGAGTCAAGGTTCCACCATTTCCCTGCCCCTTCCTACTCATCTGCAGGGAGACAGGGAGGAAATGAGTAGGCCACTGTAATTTGCTTTCCCTTCTGTGCTACCACCCTGACCTAGGTGATCACTTTCACTACAGAAAGCATTTAAACACGTGCAATGCCCATTGACTTTAATGAGGCTTAAAGCGCATGTTTAAAGCTCAGCACATGTATAACTAGGGATGCCTTTCTGTATCACCAGGGACACCAGAAATCACCACTGAAATTTTAACACTTTCTACTTTTCCATTGCATATTACTTATACAGAAAATGATTAAGAATAAGAATGCTCAGAAAATCAAACAGCAGCATATTAAAAAGGTCAGAGTAGTACAGTTTGCAACCAGAATTTGCAGATTAGGGCATTTAAATTCTGGTTTTACATTTCAGTGACAATGACTGTAATGAGAACTGAAACCATTCTAGTGATAATATCTGTAAACAAGAAGAGGGAATGCTAGAAATTTAACCTGATCTCTTGACAATTTCTGGTGTATATAACTTGATTGTTATCTTGTGGTCTCGTTTTTGATGCCATAATCAAAATGGAAGCTTGAAATAGAAACATATAGTCCATTCAGCTATGTTTTTGTATGAAATAACATTGACATGTATATATTCTCTCTATTCCAAGTTCTATTAGCTGCCTAGTCTAAACATACTCAATACATGTCTAGAACTGTACTGAATAAACAATGCCTGTTTTTTATGGCTGCTTGTAAATATAACTCACAGAAGCCATCCCGGCACCTAACATGGAAATGTCTTGTGTCAGCAAATCCCTCTGCATGACTTCTTTCAGTGTAACATAATTGCAGTAGATGGATCTATTTTTCATGATCAAAAGAAACTCCAATTAAAGAATTTCTTCAGGTTGCATAGATAATGGATGACAAGAGAGTGTGCCTACGGTATATTATCCATTATGATAAGACAGGATTCTCAGGAATTAACTAGCTTGATTGCTAAAACACAGTCCTTCTGAGAGTATTCTATTACTTCTGTATTAAAACTTGAGGCAGAAATAGTCCACAAGATGCATGCTCATCTAGAAGGACCAATATTTTAATATCCCTTGAGGACATGCTGGAACTCAAATGCTGAAAGGTATTTAAAACTGACTACATTGCATTTTATTACTTTAACCAATAAAAAGTCTTTTTTATTAAGCACATGTTTTAATAACATAGTGAGTATTTTAAAGGTTGTAACAGGCTCAGTTTATATGATATGTATAGAGTAGATTGATCTTTCAAAAAATTTTTTAAATCAATTTATAGTATTCTTTAACAGAAATAAATATTAAGTATCTATTAAATCCTATACGATATTTAAAAATGTATAGAATCATAGAATTGTAGGACTGGATGGGACCTCGAGAGGTCATCTAGTCCAGTCCACTGAACTCATGGATAGAATTCTGTTAAATTGTATGTTTCAGAGTCATTTCTATAGAACCCTGTCTTTTCTATTGATCTCATTACTATTAAATCCTAATGGATTTTCCTATTATAGATATATAATGAGATAAGTTTCTAAGAGTCACAAAAGGTAGATGGAGCACTCACCTAGATCTACTCTAGTGTTTCTCTGATTTTCTTTGTTTAACACTAAATCTTAATCTGCAAAAAACAAACATTGTGTAATTGTTTAGCAATATTTCATAGTAACATTTTAATAACACATTTCACACAATCTACTATTCTCTCCCTGGATATGAAGAGTGATATCAGTCTGGTGAATTTGATTATAGAAAAAGTGATTTGCTCTAACAATTTTGAGGGGAAATGTTAGGGCAAAGTGTTAGAACATTTAAATGTGCTTGGGTTCTTTAGTTTGTAGATTTTTCACTTGTGTGAATAAAATAAACACAATAGAATGATAGTGAGTGTTAAAATTGAAAATTTGGTGTACTTATATTTTATGGGGCTTTGTCATGGTATAAGTCCCCACTCTGAACCTTAGAGTCCAAAAGATGGGGTACCAGCATGAATTCCTCTAAGCTTAATTACCAGCTTAGATCTGATAGGCTGCCACCAATGAGGACTTTCAGTGCCTGGTACACTCTGGTCCCCCCAAAACCTTCCCAGGGGACCCCCAAGACCCAGATCCCCTGGATCTTAACACAAGGAAAGTAAACCCTTTCCACCACCATTGTCTTCCCCTCCCTGGGGTTACCCTGAAAGATCACTGTGATTCAAACTCCTTGAATCATAAAACAGAGAGGAATTCTTCCTTTCTCCCCTCCTCTTTTCCCCTCACCAAGAGGCAATACAGATTCAAGCTCCGTGAATCTAAAACAAAGAGGAAATTCATCTTTTCCCCTTCCCCCCCTTCTCTGCCGGAGAGAGAGACAGTGACTAACACAGAAAGAAAGCAGGTTTTTCCTCCCCCTTCTCTTCTTTCTCCCACAAATTCCCTGGTGAGTGCAGACTCTCTTCCCTGGGGTCTTTCACAAGATAACGAAAAAATCAATTAGATTCTAAAAAAGAAAAGCTTTTAATAAAAGAAAGAAAAACATAAAAGTTGTCTCTGTACTCAAGATGGTAAATGTTACAGGGTCTTTCAGCTGATAGACAGTAGAGAGCATCCTCCCTCCAGCATACATACAAATTAGAATCCTTCCAGCCAAATACACATTTGCAATTAAAGAAAACAATCAAAAAGACTAAACTGCCTTTCTACTTGTATTTACTACTTGAACAGAAAATTAGAGAGTCTGTAGCTACGTCTGGTCACTCTCAGATCCTAGAGAGAACAATGGACAAACAACACAAAACAAAGACCTCCCTTCACCGAGATTTGAAAGTATCTTGTCTCCTGATTGGTCCTCTGGTCAGGTGTTCCAGGTTCACTGCTTGTAACCCTTTACAGGTAAAAGAGACATTAACACTTAACTATCTGTTTATGACAGGCTTATATTTTTATTATGATAATTTTGATTGATGGGTGGTTTTCCAGCTGATTCTTGTACTGCCCTATCTCTGGAAATCTTTAATCCAGAATGGATGTTTCTTGTTTGGCCACAAACTTATGACCTGTGTTTTACAGGAGATCATATTAAATGACACAATAGTCCCTTCCAAACCATAAATCCATTAATTAAAGTCTATCAAAAATGAGATATAACTACTAGGTGTTAGTTCAGCAGAAAAGGATCTGGGGGATAGAGTGCATCACAAATTGAATAAGTCAACAGCATGATGCTGTTGTGAAAAAGGCAAATATTATTCTGGGATTTATTAACATGAGCGCCATATGTAAGATACAGAAAGTAATTGATCTACTTTATTCATCATTGGTGTACTCAGCTGAAGTATTGTGTCCAGTTTTGAGTACTACATTTTAAGGGAGATGTGAACAAATTGGAGAGTGTCCAGAGGATAGCAACAAAAATGGTAAGATATTTAGAAAATATGACTTATTAGTAAAGCTTGAAGGATTTGGGCATTTGTAGTCTAGAGAAGAGAAGGCCAAGGGGGGACATAACAGTCTTCAAATATGTAAAAAGTTGATATAAAGAGGATGGTGATCAATTGTTCTCCACGTCCACAAAGATAGGACAAGAAGTAATCAGCTTAATTTACAGCAAGGGAGATTTAAATTGGATAGTAGAAAAACATTCTGACTATAAGGCAGAAATATCTTGATGAGCTTTTCATTACCAGATTTCTGTCTCCTTGGCTCATATCTAAAACTAGATGTAGAAAATGGGCGTCTTCTAATTTGGGATAGGCAGCAAAATGCAATTACAATGTCAGGTTCAGATAGGGACATTTGCAAATGTCCATGACCCCCAGGAAATTTAGGAGATTTGGCACAGGGGTTTCAGTTTGGCCATTACACATACAGTAATTATAGGGCCAGATTTTCAAAAGTGATCCACAAAGAGAGCTGCTGGTTGCTGAGCACTTTTGAAAAATCAGGCCACTTCATTTACATATTTAAACAGAAATTGAGATCTCTTGAAAATCTCATCCCAGTTGTGGGAGCTTAATACTTTTGAAAATTTGTTCCATAAGGTAGATACCGAGTATAGAATTAAGTGTATAGGCTTTTATAAATATATACTTGTATTTTACAGTATATTCTCACAAGTTCTCATGGTAAGTTTACAAAATATGATATCACAAATTATAAGTATCTACTATATGATTACAGAAAATGATGCTACATCAAGGCCATGTTAGAGGCAATATAGATCATAGACAAAAGAGTTAATGAGAAATGGTAGAGGTTTAAAACATAATCTAGGGAGCCTCTATGGAAACTCTTGGGGGTTTTTTGTTTTTTTTTTTCTTTCAGAACATTACTATTAAGACTGATTTGGTTAAAATGAGCATTGTACATATGATCTACCCAAAGAAACATGAAGTCTTTATGCAAAGGCAAAATGATAAATCTTCATTTGTGAATAAACTGAACTTTTTCCTGCTGCATAGCTTTGGAAATATGGAAATATGAGTTCTTCTTCCCCATATCTGGACCCAAATGCTGAACATCTTGAGTACTTTTTTCCTATCTTTTGCCGCTCTGCAAACATCATAATTTGTTTCACTCATCTTCAAGAATGGTCCACAGATTCTGTCCCAAATTATCTTTAAAAAAACAACAAAAAACAGTGTTTATTTTTAAAATCAAAAGAAAAACAAAGAGTAACTTCATCTCTGTATTCCAAGTTGCATCATTTTAACTATCCATTTTTAAAACGATGTAGAGTTACACCAGTGAAAAATCCCATGTAATTTTTTAATTGGTTTAGAATTTTTCTCCATTATTTACATTGCCATGAGCTCACCAGGCCCAAATCCCTCCTCTGTCTCCCAATAAACTTCCCATGTTTAAGGCTTTTATCGTACTTTTCAAAGCAATTAATGAATCAAGCCCCAGTTACATTAAAGACCAAATACTGGTACTAATTAGACTTTAGCCTTTCAGTCTATGAACCACCATAACAATTGTGCTCCACTAGGACAAAGCAGATGACAAAGCCCAGGACATAGCACACAATTGCTGGGGATAAAGCATAGATAAAGAGAGGATCCAGCTAAGAAACAAACTTCCAGAGTCAGATAAAGTCAGATAGGCTTTAGAAAATGGTGCCAAAGTTCTGCCCAATGAATTGCTACTACCACCAACAAAATCTAGAAGAATCCAAAATGCAGATTTTACCCCAAGCAGAAATTTTTACTCCCAAGAAGAACCAGAGATTCCATGAAGTACCCTGTGGAATTTGCTATTACTATTTCTTTTACTTGGAAGGTGCTTAGATACTACAGTACTGGGAGGCATTATAAAACTCTAAGTGTATTTCTACGCAAAGAAAAATGTGCTGCACCAGGTCTCAGAGGCTGGGTCAGCTGACTCAGGCTCATGGGATTTGACCACAGGGCTAAAATGCAGTGTAGAAGTTCCTGCTTGGGTTGGAGTCCAGCTTTCATGACACTCCCTAATTGGTGGGTTTCAGAGCCTGGACTCCTGCCTGGGTGGGAACATCGACACTATTATGTTAGCCCCATGATCCCCAAACTGTAGACCTGAGCTGTGAGAATTGGTACTGTGGGTTTCTGTTTGCTATGCAGACATACCCACCAATCGGCAAGGAAAGATAGATATTCTTAATTCAATTTAAACCTGGTTTATATTCATTTAGATTAATTAAATAAGGAGTCTAGTTCAACTAAATCAAATTAAGAATGTCTACACACAGTTTCGCACCTGTAACTAAACCAGTTTAAAATAACACCTTTGTTAAACCATTACAACTTTGAATATAGACATGACCTGAGATGGACAATAGTCATATTTCATAGGATGGAAGATTTTTGTTATAAGCTTGTTTAAACCTAACAATAAAATACTTACATTCATAAAGTGTGGCCATATTTTAGTCTTTCTGGATGGCAAAGCCCCATTTCCCACAGGCCAAACAAACCTCTCAGTTATGACGTTAGGTTGCTGTGAAATGTATGTGAATAACTCTTATCTCACAACTTCTACTAAACCATAGGTTTTGAAATTATCATTGGTATTGATACAATATAAAATGATATGATGCACATCAGCCAATAATGAATGGAAATCCATAGCCCTAGATATTTCATCTTCTGTCACTGCAGATACATCACTTCAAAAGCTCTTCTGAGCCTTGTGTGGAGATGAAATATTTTTTGCATATCCCTTCAGGTCTCACCTGCCAGAGCCTTCACCATACACAATGGCTTCTTCATAACTGAAAATAGTCCACTGACATTTATATACTTGTCTTAAAAATAAAATTTTTAAAAAATTATCTTACCCTAGGATAGCTCTGCTTTCCCTGAACTGTCAGATTAATCTATAAGAAATAGCCATACATCCTAAAATCCCTTCATTTATTTATATTTTTATAATATGATTTACTTTTGGACAACATTTGCTTTCTCAGTGATAATTAGTATGATTACAACAGTTATTTCAAAAAGAAATGTAAGACCCCTAATATCTATACAGTTCCAACTACAAAATTCAGTAACTATATCCTAAGCTACATTCTAGCTTTCTAAGTTTCTTTCCCACAAAATTGTTTTCACTTATTTGAAGAAGACCTAAGGCTAGAAAAACTATATGATATTGAACCAAACTAAGAAATCATCACAATTTAGCTTAAAGGCTGTTTTAAAACTCGGCATATCATTTTTATTTTTAAAGCTTTACTTCATCATCATCAGCATCATCATCCCATGAGGCTTTTCATAAAAGTAAACTATCTGAGAACACCATTTAAAGATTTCCATAATAAAACCTTGCAAGCAGCTCTTGCTTCCAGGCCATTTCATCTTTTGCATGATAGCAGTTGGATCCAAGTTTTCCTGAAGATTCTGGGTAAATTAACTTGCTGTTGCAGAGATTTGCACAACTGATGGAAATACTAAAATGAAAATTTGCAGTGTGATTTTTATTGGAAGGTTGCAACACAAGTACAGCATGCAGGTATAGTTGATACTTCAGTAAAGACTAAAATGGAGTAGGAAACCTAGGAAGAATCCAAATTACAGACCTCTTATATTTAAATTAGCAGTGCAGAATAAAATAGGTTCCTATCATAATGGCTAGCCATGGTAAGTGTTTGATTGTTAAGTATTTCATTTAAGTATTTAAGTATTTCAAGTTTATTTCAAGTATTTAAGTTTGATTGTTAAGTATTTCATTTCAGTGGCAACAGAAAGTCCATAGGGTTGGCACAGTAGTTTTTTCTACCATGTTGGAAGTATGATTTGTTTAGAACAGGTTCAGTGTTTTCCCATTTGTAGGTCCATTTTTCATTCCTGCTTTCAGATGTCATCAGCATCTAATGTAAATAAATTAAAATAGTTCTGTGCTATCTCCACTGTACTATGCTTCTGATCTAAAGCTGTATGATTTCAATGGGAAGTGTTTTCCATTGACTTCAAGGGTCTTTGAATTAGGCCCTTTCTGTGAAAGGTATATAAATTTGGTGCATCTCTGAATGAATAACTGCCATGTGTGCATTTTCACAGGCTCTCTACCTCTCATTCACTGCACAACACTGTCACATTCATAGTTGTGATAATGGAGGGTGGTGAATCTTGTCAATAGTACACTGCAAAGAGGCTATTTTCAGCTTAGAATCTTTTCTGTAGAGAAGAGAATGGCAGTCCTAAAAAGAGATACTCATTACCAGTCTCAAGAACACTGATGTGTTATTAAGATTGCTGTCAAACAGAAACCACAACATACAAAAATGTTTCCATCGGCAGTATAATCAGCAGAAAATGAGGAAAACATAATCAGAGAAAATACAGTCCAGCAAAAAAAGAAATCTGACATAGCTGACAAGCGAGCAGAATTAAACACATTTCTATCTTTAAAGACATGCTTTCAGACAGATAAGAACTGAACATCAGCAAAGTAGCCTCCTCCAGTCACTCTTGAGGGATTTCATTGTCTTCTATAACAAGAGTGATTGTCCTAAACTATGTTTGTGGAGATTACAATATTCCTCTATATGCTCAGGAAGAAGAACAGGGTCAGACTGACAGCACAGCAGTAAGATACACCTCCAGTACAGAGAGAGGTTAGTGAAGCATAGCAGAGTCTATGCACCGTTGTATTGTACAACAAATATCTGACATATTAACAAAATGACAAAAGCCACACCTTGACTTTCACTGAAATGTATTACTCAAGATTAGGCGGTCTTTGGGCTCAGGGTACGCATTGACATGAATGAGAGCTATGTGAGCATCAAGAATGGAGAATTGACCCCTTGCTGATTATTAAACAACAATTACGCAGATAAAGCATGTGTTAATTGTGCAATTATCCAGAGATGGTGCAGTAATGGTACAGGTTACCACATAATTACCATTTTCTCCAATGGAATCATATTCTTTTGGAACTTCACCAGACATAGCGGAAACAACTGGTGCCACTCACAGATCACAGCCCCATAGGAAGGAAGAATAAAACTAACATCTACATTTAGGATTTGAAGCCCTCCTCTGCCCCATCTCACCCCAAAAACTTACACAGGAAATTGCAGCAGATATTCATTAACGGAAAAATACATGGAGTTGCAATGTTATATATAGTCTTAATGTCTGTGTTCTTCGAATGATAACTATATGGGTTATCGCATTAGTGCGTTCACCCAAGCTATTTTACATTTGCTCGGCTTCTCCCTTTGAACTGCAAGTATTCTGGTGGAACAACAGTAGGTGCAATCAGCAATAGCAATGAAGTGAATCCTGGTCCAAAACCTTTTGTTAGGTACAACACCTTTAACATATTTAAATAGACATTAATAACTTCAAAAATAGAAAAATATCAGGCAAATATTAATTGTTATTTTGTATAATCTTTTAATTTATTGGCCTGATTAGCACCCAGTTCCAGCTGGAGATTT
This sequence comes from Chelonoidis abingdonii, assembly GCF_003597395.2. NCBI lineage: Eukaryota > Metazoa > Chordata > Testudines > Testudinidae > Chelonoidis > Chelonoidis abingdonii. The sequence continues at coordinate 105,824,903 of NC_133773.1, forward strand.
TAAATTTTGCCTCTCAATTACAATTCCTGACCTTTCTGAACCTGCCAAAGTTAATAAAGCAGCCTTTTTAATAAAAATGGTAGAAAGAATTATTTTCCCCCTTAATTGCCTTGACATTTCCCCCCCCCCTAGATAAAAGCAGCATTTCTACATAGTTTTATTTCTTTCCAAAACTTTGACTGTTTGAAATAGGTCACCACTGGGCGGCAGGGCAGAATGTAATCAATTGCTTGTAGTCATCTGACTTAGTGGAAAAATAAAATGGAAGGAGCACCAACAGTCAACGGATGAGAGTCTTCAAAGTATTGGCCTCCTATGCTGCTCATTTACATTCTGAATATAAACATTGGTCTGGATCCACAAAAGGAGTTAGGCATTTTGATGATACATAGAGGTATCCTCCTGTGGTATGAAGTACATAGCAAGCCCTGTGACATTAGCCTTCTGGCCTTAGCATTGTGAGCAGGTGGTAGGAAAAGGGGACTTGGCAGGGGCATCCTTTAGCCTCAGCAATCCATGGCTGCCATAATGGCCCCTGGGGGATGTCAGAAAACAGTATAGATTAGGGCAACTCAGAGGATTCAGTAATCTGTGGTGGCAGTGGCCATTGCAGAAGTGGTCCTTGGATTAAGGGTATAATTAGGCATAGCCCCTAAGCACGTCTTCTTGCATCACAGGATAATCCTGTGAGTATTCTGCCTCAGTTTCCTCCCACATCCTGTGGCTTATCAGGCTATAACAACCTCAAGGCCCTGATGCCAGGTGATCTCCTAGTGTCCAGCTCCTTCCAGGGGAAAGGAGTCCTCTTAAAATGAAGTCTCAAAAGCTAAAAAACAAAAAAAGGAATCTTCCATCCTGTTAGGCTCTATCTCCAGTACCTGTTCCTGTACAGTCATTGCACCCTAGCACCACACTTCTCATACAGATAGTTCAGATTACGTCACCATCTTCTGGGTTAAACTTTCATTTCAGCAATCAACTCTGACCAGCTATAGTCTACAGACAATTTCTTGCCTCCTAGCAAGCGACTAGGTCCTGGCAGGAATTCTCTATCTCCACTCTTCCTTTTCCTATATATACAGGTGTAGCTGCTTGAGCCCAAGTATGACCTTTAACCTTCTCTAGCCTAGGATGGAATTTCACCCCTTCACAAGGGGGTTGCCATGGTAACTAAAGCACAGCTTGACTGGAACAGAGAATCTGGCCGATTATGTGCAGGGTTAACAAAGTTGTCTTTTGCTCACTTAATAGTTGGTTCTAGTTTTCATTTGATTTCTTCCTTCACGAACACTAAGGTATGGTTTAGACAGGAGACTTTATAAGAGTCTGCTTATGCCCGGAGCTGTCTCCTTCACTTTTAGCAGTTCAGTGGCTATTTAATTTTAATTGCTCCCCAAGCATAGGCCAATTCTGGATGGCAAAAGCCAGCAAGAATCATTCACAGTTCCTTTGAAGTTTTAAGAGCCTGTATTCACATTGCCTCAGGCTCTCATTCTCACATTTACCTGAGAATGTAAGCAGCTGAACACCTCCTGTACATCTAGGACAGTAATTTAACAGGGAATATCTTGAAGAGTGCAGAAGAATTGTTTCCTGTGGACTTCATGTTAAGGATCTTAAACAGATGTAATTGCAAAATGTAATAAAAATTATTTAAGGAAATCTATATTAATGAATTTCAATAGGGATAGACTTAAAATCGCATTGCACAAGCCTTTCGTGCAACTTTGTTTTTCCAGAAGGGTGGGAGAGGGTTATTACAATTGTGAATAGCCCCAAGTGCACATAAGTAAATCATGCCTGTACCTATTAGTATGCAAAAAGGTTCACACAAAGCAAAAGTGGTAAATGTTGCCTTGCTGACAGTTTTGTAGATAGGTAGAAGAAATCATTTTCATCCTGTTCACCCACTTCTCTTTTTTCTTTGCCAAAAGCAAAATTCAGATTTCATCAACACAATCTCTTTGAGGTTTCTGAAAATTAAATGAGTGAATCACTGCAGGGGGTGAGCTGAAGTTAAAGGGGGCACAAACAACAACATATCTGTCTCCTGACTGTTTCCTGTTGGGGACTGCCAGTAGTCAGACTCTTTAACTGGAAAAAGAGAAGCAGTTTGAAAAGGTATCTGTAGTCTAGAAAGAAGAAAAGGGTGTTTTAAAAATATAATTCCCCCTATCGTTGGCACTAAAGATAAAAGGAAAGGAGGTAATAATGCTGTGGGGAATGCAAGTTTCTCTGATAAAAGTTATTGTAGCCAAAATACTGGAAATTAAAGCAAAAATGATGTCACCAAATGAAATAATTGTGTATTTCCTACTCTTGCAGGTCAGTATGTGTTAGTGTCTGGCTTGTTGAGCTCAATAGACAAAAATATAGTGAAAGGTCTGATTAACACTACATGCTTAAACCGACACAAGGCAGCCTTGACCTAGCTGTGGATGTGTCTAGACTTAAATGTCATGCCTGCCGACATAACTAGCCCACTATGCTGACATAATAATATCACCTCCCCAAGTGGTGTAGAGTCAAGGTTGATGTACTAAGATTGACACAATGTCAGTGTAGACATTGCATTACTTACATTTACTATTACCAGCTTCCATGGGGCATCCCACAATGCTCTACCCTGACTGCTCTGGTCACGGTTGTAAACTCCGCTACCTAGGGGCCAGATGGACAGAAAGCTGGCCCTCCCCTTTAAAGCCCCGCAATTTTTAAATATTCCTTTTCCTGGTTGAACACCTAGCAACCCTAATGTTCTGTGCAACTGCCCAGCTGACCGTGCCAAGTACATGCTGCAGATGTGCTCCTGCCTGGAGTACTCAGGATGTGTTGGGTTTCCTAGGTATGTGGGGAGTAGATGCTGTGCAGGCACCGCTCCAGTCCAGCCACAGAAATGTTGACATCTAAGAGCAGATTGCTTGGAGCATGTAGGAGAAGGGCTACAAAGCAGATCAGCAGTAGTGCTACATGATAGCAAAGGAGCAGAAGGCAAGGGAGGCCAATAATTCATCTGGTGTGGAGCTGCAGACCTGCTTCTTTTAGAAAGAGCTGCATATCACCAGCGGAGACTCCAAGAGCCCCATGGATACTCTATCTGCTTTTCCTTTTCCTCTTCAGAGGGGGCCATGCGGAGCAGTTTATGTGCACTGGAATGTCCTCTGAATTCTCTGTAGAAATCTCAGTGAAACTTTCATGAGGTACTCTGCAATCCAAAGATTACTGGGAAGGGCTACCTTATCTCTTCCTCTGTGGGAGAGCATTTTCCTACATCACTCAGCAATTAATTCAGCAGTCACCATTGCAGTACAAAGGCTAGCAGCATACAGACATGGGCATGATCAGGATGTGAGCAGCAGTTGTGCTCTCTCTATGTGCTACCCTCAAGAGTGAGCTATCAGCTAAAATAATTACTGCCTGTGGAAATGGTGCAAGTATTCAGTGCCATTGCTCTATACACATATACTCATGCCTGTGAGCTATCCCCAGGTATCCCTCATTTCACCAACCTCACCCATACTTACCTACCTGGGCCATACTTACCATGGCTGGTGCTCTGACTGGCACCGTGCAGTATCAATCCCAAGGAGAACTGATAATGTAGAGCTCACAACTTGTGTGGATGAAAGGGAGTGAGTTCACTATTCTAAGTTTTTATTTCTGTCATGAATACACTGACAATGGTACCTTGGTGTGTTATATCCTCAGCTCCTGGTATTGTGGCCTTGAGGGTTCCCCCTGTACACCAGTGGAACACTTGAGTCAGGAAAGGAGAAGAAAGAAGATGATTTGAGATAACATGTCCTAGGAGATCCTGCAAGCCAGTGATGCAGCGTGATCCTTGCAAACACATGGACAAGGATAGAGAGGAGAGAAGAAAGGCACAAGAAAAGGAGAGTGACATGCAGCAGAACACGTTTGTGCTTTTAATACAGCATATAGAGATGCTGTAGACTCAGGTGGGCCTGCAGGTTCAACATCCTGTGCTCGCTTCCCTGTTCAGCCGATAGAGAATTCTGTATCAGGGGCTCTCTAGACCTGCCCTCAACAATCCACCTGGCATCGGGTTGGTGCATTACCTTTGCCAGTATAAAGAAAATAACAGCTTCACATACACCCACCGTGTCTTTCGCAGATCAGTATATATGTACCTGAAATGGAAATGACTGTTCTTTCCCTTCCCTAAGCTATGTTCCCTTAATTTATTATGTTTCATTTTTTTAATGGCCTGGTTCATATTACAGAAGAAAATTCTATTTTTTGTAACAAAATTCATTCTTATTAGTTCACAACATATGCTGTCCAATTGCTGAGAAGATCTGACACTCAGCAGTTGCCTGTAACTTCATTTTGTCACAGAATCCATACCATCATTCCGACAATATTAATAGCTGCATTGGCAATGTTATATTCCAACATACACTGCGCTCAGTACAAGATTCATACCAGAGTGCAAAAGAGCAAGGCCATGTAGAGCACACTACAGCAAGACACACTACTCACTATTAAAATGGTCTTTCAGTGCCTCCCTGAGCTCTTGTATCTCATTGTTCAAATTCAGCAGACAGCCATTCCACCTCCACCTAGGCAGAAACTTTTCCCTCTTTACTTCACAGATAGCCTGCAAGACACAACAGGCAGCTATAACACTGGACCTCAGTGAAAAAAATATCCCAGTCTTGTAAGAGGAAAATGCCAGTGACCCTTCAAATGGCCAAAAGCACTTATACTGTCATTCTTTATGTGCTCATCCTGTAGCAGAAGCGCTCCTTGGTGCTGTTAAGGTGGCCAAAGTATTGTTTAATGAACCATGGGAGCAATGGGTAGGGTGGGTCTCTCAAGATCACTATTGGCATTTCAACATTCTCAATGGTAATCCACTGGTTGGGAAAGTAAGTTTCTGCTTGCAGCTTCTGAACAGTCCTGTGTTCTTAAAGATACATACATCATGCATCTTCCCTGACGAGGCCACACTGATGTCAGTAAAGTGCCCCTGCTGATCCACCAGTGCTTGCATGACCATTTAAAATTAGCCCTTTCTATTGATGTACTTTATGGTAAGTGATTTGGTCCTAAAATGGGGATAGTTTTTCCATCTATAACATCGCCCCCGCCCCCCCACACACACACACATACACAGGGAAAAGAAACAGGGAAAGGAGATAAGTAGGGGTGGGTGAAGAGAAGGGAAATTAGTCTGTAACATTTTAGTACATTAGGGTTTGATCCTATATTTATTGAAGTAAATGGCAAAGAGCCTATTAATTTTAATAGTGGATGACCAGAAACTAATTGTGATCTGATATTTTATCTGCTTTTCTACAACCACAGTGAATCACTGTACCACTTGCTTGGTATTTCCTTACTGTGATAGAAGGAAAGGGAGCATGCAACATACCGAAGCAGCATCTACCACAGAAGCAACTTCCTTTGTGTCTGGTCCCTATTCTCCCTCTCTACCACACATTTGCCTTAATATATTACCTTATTTTCCCAGCATGCCTTCATTGGGCTAGCCTTTTAAATATGGCAACCTTAGCTCTAAAGTGGTCATTACTCCTCTAGTTTTCCTTTACTTATTCTTGAGAAAACAGCAGACTTACTCTAAAATAAAAGATAATTCAAAATATTAACAATTGGTAAATTTAGGAATAGATGATGAACAGTTGGTAAGTTCTTTAAATTTAATAATTACATCATTTGTGTGTGAGTGTATATATATATACACACAAATGATGCAATTATATAGTATATATTTGACTATACTCATTTTTGTATGTCATTTCTTTCTTAGTTTGTTGTAAACTCTAGATCAACAAGATGCTGAAGCAGTATGTATTGTTTTAAGAACATGAGTAATCCCTCTGAATTTGCACTGAAGTCAATGGGGACACTCAGGAGCTTAAAGTTAAATATGAACTTTAATACTTTGTGGACTTGGACCAGTCTGTATGCTGCTTTGGTTGTTTTTCAGGGTTAAGATATGGAATAGCGATTGATACCAAAAGAGGCAATTATCTAACATATGAATTTATTGTTGTACTCATCACTGTGGGATCTGATTGCCTAACAAGTGGTTGCATTAGCCTAAACAGTTGCCAATACCAAACCACTAGTATTAGCAAACTGTTGCAGGATTGGTTCCAAAGGTGATTCATGTTTCTAAACTAGAAAAAAGAAAAATGTTCTTATATTAAGAGTGTATTTGATGTACATAAAATGAGTTTCTACTTGGAAGTTATGGCTCAAGTATTGCTTTTTAAAAACAAATTCAAATGTCTGCAAATACCACTAAGTAGTGGCTGTAAAGAAATTTGCAAAGAAACCCACTTTCAAAATTCCTGTCTACTGCTTCCATCAGATAAAAATAAAAAAGGGAATTTTAGTTATCTGAGAGGGGCCAAATCACAAAATGTAGACTTGAATACAAACTTTCTGAAACCTTGGAAATATTTTCCCCATTATAGAAATAGCTGGAGATTTCAGATCTGAATTAAAAAAATGTCTCAAAGTTGTAGATACTTGGTTCTTAGATTTTTGACTTAAAATGTCAAGATTTTAAGAACTAGCTCAAAAGGTTTAATCCATCCCCTGCTAAAGCTAACAGTAATTTTGCCATTGACTTCAGTGAAAGCAGGTTCTCTTCTATATTCCCTACATCAAACATTAGGAAAAGGATCAGGTATTTTAATATTCTTTTCACTAGAAAGATATGAATGTTTTTATAATATCCTAATAAATAGTGTGACAATAATTATTTTTAATGTTCTGCTTAACTCTTTTCCTCTGTTTCCCCCTCCCCAAAAAAAAACACTTTGGGGACATGTTGCATTATGAGGTCTAATTGTTTTGCCTCCTGCTGGGGCTGGGGCTTAAATTATGCAGAGATTTGGTCATTAGTCCGTGCAGTTATTTCACACATGAGAATTATCATTTTTAATTTGGCAGCAGTGAACTAATACACCAGCATGTGTTCACGACAGCCACCTCAAAAGAGCAATAAAAAGAGTTGGCTAAGTTGATTAAGACAGTAAAACTATCAGGATAGCTTTAAGGCTAACAAAAATGCTTATCCAAACCCTTTTACTGTTTATAATTGTTTGTACTTTTTCAATTTTTTTTCCTAATGACAATAATGTGGGCTACTAATTCAAGTAGTAAATTAAAATGTACATAAAGTGATAATGCAGCCCATAAATTTAAGAAATCACCCTTTTGAATTCTAATTATCAAAATATTTCACTGTAAAGTGCAATATGACAAGATACTGAGTGCATTTATTCAGTTAAAGTCATTTTGTCTCAATAGAAAGATTACCAAGCCTACCAGGAATGAAACTGTAAATCAGTAATGCACAAAACTTCAGTGTTTCCAAACTGAGATTTCATATCTCATTTCAATTTATTTGTAAATATTCTGTTGTGGAAATGAGAGCCACTTGTGTGCTTAGGGGATGTGAAAGAGTAGCACCTTAAATGGCAATTGTCTGAATCTTTCTGCCTGGGAGAAGAGAAGCAGACATACTGGGTGAAATCCTCCATTTATTGGAGCGAATGACAAAATTCCCATTGATTTCAATGGCGCTAAGATTTCACTTCTGGAGAAAGTAGGGAAGCTTGCTCAGAAGGGAAAACTACACCATCTGAAAGGGTTCTTAACTGTTCTCCAGCTGCTATTGTTTGTACTTGGGGAAGTGATCAAATTTTAAGCTACACTATCCTATTCCCACTGCAGAGGGCCTGTATAAAGCCCATATGCAAGCAGTTAAGTCCTAGTTACATTTTTAACATAGGGCTTGTGCATGGATTTCTGCAGACTATTGCCGCAAGTTGAATTTCACCCTTGAGTTCAAACAAAGTCTTTCCAGCTGCCTCTGGGCACATGTGCACGAAAGGGACAGTTTCCCTGCACACTTCCCTGTATTTTGCATCTATGTTTGAGATGCCAGAATTTAGTCCTATGGGCCAAACTCTGGCCAAAAAAAACAAAAAACAAAAAACAGTGAAGGTTGGATCTGCAATGCTTCAAACTATATCTTGGCATAGTTCAGGATGAAGGAGTCGCACTAGATATGGAACTAGAAACTCCCACAGATATGGACACTTTGGATTCAATAGAAGCTACTTTTTGCTTTTAGCAGTAAATTTTACCAAATCAAGACAAATGGTCCTTCCATTAATCAATGCTTTGTCTGCACTGCTGGTTTGTCTATTAGAAAAATTTCAGTTTTCTAACTGGAAGTAATTCACAAGAAGTATTGTCTAGAATTTGTTGGATGTACAGTAGGGTGGTTTTTTTGTTGTTGTTTTTTAGTGGGTGAAAGAGGGGTGTTTTATTTTTTAGTTGTTATTAATGTCAAGGAGAGTTTTGCTAGAGTAAGGACTGAAAACATGGATTCCTCTTATTTCCTGCTTAGTATACTGTAGAAGATTAAAACACCTGTTAAAGGACTAGACATGGTAAAAGAAGTCATTGAATTTCTGTGCCCAAATCTAAGACTTTCTAGTTAAAATCTCCTAAAATATAAAACCTCATCAACAAAAAATAAAGCATAAGACTAAAGGAAGTATAAAATGAAATAGAAATTGTATCTGAAAAAGAATAAATCTTTTAAATACACTTGTCAGTGCATTACTACAACATATGGGCCATACAGCAACAGCAAACAACTTAAAATTATCTCGCAAAGGAATAAATGTACATACTCTGTTAAAAGGTTTATAAAGAACAGTATGCATGTGGAACCTCTCTTCATGGCTTTGTCCCAATATTCACTGAAGTCAATGGGAGTATTTTCCTTGACTTCACTGGGCACTGTATTGGGCCCTTAGTGATGATGGCTGTCCACAACAGCTACCTAACACTGAAACACTTGAATTATTAGCTCCAAATGGGAGAATCCTGAGTACAGGGTGCAGGGGATGACTGTGACTGTGAAAATCACTGTCTTCTGAACACATTAGAATAAGTATAGCTTGTATAGATTTCAGAGAGACATGTAGAACTCACTAGTTTGGACTCCCCCCAAAGAATCCATACACACACACACAAAATCTCTCACAGCTTTCAGTAAACAGTTTTCATGTTCCACCGTGCCAACTCCTGTGGTTTTTATTCCTAAATCTCATGCTATGTAGGGGTTTCCTTAACATCCCCACTCTTAGAGTCATGTGATTAGATAGACATTTTAGATGTCATTTAAAAATCAAAGTAAGTTTCTAATCCCCACCATTGTGGAAAAAAGCCTGAAAATGCAAACAGGAATGGCTCAAAAGTCAGAAGGTAATCTAAAAGATCAAAATATTTATTTAAATTGCAAGATTTTTAAAGCTCAATATTTGGGGTCAGACTTATCATTTTTGTATATTTGGGGTCACATAGTGCAGGCCATACTGAACCAAGACCACTCAAACAAGATGGAATACCAATTAAATCTATAATTTTTCAATTTATTACAGTGTATCCAAGAGAAGGAGGGAAGACCACATCAACAATACTTTTCTAATATGCCTATATGCCTCACACAGCAGCACCTGTTCATGTAGAGCTGGTATTGGCAGCATCACATCACAGAGTGCTTTCTTTTTCATTTGTTCTTTTCCTGGCCTTTTTCAAATTATACCTCATTTGGGAGACCTGCATTCAATTCCATGCTTTGCTGCAAACCTCCTATGTGATTCTTGGCAAGTCATCTAGTTTGTCCCTCAATTCCCTATCTATAAAATGGAATAATAGTACATCCTTACCTCACAGGAGTGTTATGGAGATATATACATTAAAAACTGTGAGTCACTCAGCTACTAGGATGATGGAGACACATAAGTACTTAAAAGAGATTAAAGGACCTGAGCACCCATTGACTTCAATGAGAATGTTGATGCATTTAGGACTACAGAACCTGGCCCTCTACAATTAACCAGTGACAAGACTACTCTATCCCCAACACCCCAGGCTCTACAAGTTCATCATTAGAAATAAGCTCCTCACGGACCAGGACACATCAACTCAAAGCAGGCCCGGACCCTGCCAGAACAACAGATGAAGAACATGTAGACATATCTCCACTGCTACAGTGATCAACACCCCTCACAACACCCTTTTCAAGATCCATGAATCCTACCCCTTTCTACCACAACAACATTCCCCAATAACAACTATGTGGGTGAAACCAGACAATCACTGGGCTCTCAAATGAACTCACACAGAAACCGATAAAAAGACAAAAACAGCCTATCATCTGTGAGTGAACACTTTTCACAAAGCATTGACTCTATATCTGACCTATCAATCCTCATCCTCAAAGGAAAGCTGCAAAGGAAATATTTTCAAAAGACAAGCCTGGGAACAAGAATTCATTACTTTACTAGACACTAAATATCATGGCATGAACAGAGACTCTAGATTTATAGCTTATTAAAGACGTGTCCTTCTTGTGGCTTGTGAGGCGCATGCAGCTCTTTTTCAGCTAAAGTGCGGATTGTGGAGATCCTCACACACACTGTGACAAAGTTCCTCCTCTACCTTGGTGGGTACTGCACTTATTGGCGGATTTGCTTGCCTCAGAGATCTTCCCTTCTAGTGGAACCCACAGTCCAGGTCAACTCCTCCCTGCCCTCTACTCCGGGTTCCAGCCCAGGGCCCTGTGGATTGCAGCTGTCTATAGTGCCTCATGTAACAGCTGCATGACAGCTACAACTCCCTGGGCTACTTCCCCATGGCCTCCTCCAAACACCTTTTTTATTCTCACCACAGGACCTTCCTCCTGGTGTCTGATAATGCATGTACTCCTTAGTCCTCCAGCAGCACCCCCTCTCACTCTCAACTCCTTGCACCTCTTGCTCTCAGCTCCACATACTGAAGTGAGCTCCTTTTTAATCCCAGGTGCTCTGATTAGCCTGCCTGAATTGATTCTAGCAGCTTCTTGATTGGCTGCAGGTGTTCTAATCAGACTGTCTGCTTTAATTATTTCCAGAAAGTTCCTGATTGTTCTGGAACCTTCCCTGTTACCTTAGCCAGGGAAAGGGGACCTACTTAATCTGGGGCTAATATATCTGCCTTCTGTCACTCTCCTGTAGCCATCTGGCCTGACCCTGTCACAACACACACACTCCACTCTCTGCCTACCAGACTGGGCAGGAGTGAGCTCAGGGCTTCTGCCCTGTGGCAGGGTGGTGGAACTAGGGGCTTCTGTCCTGCAAGGGGGAGGGTCTAAGGGCTTTAGATCTGAGCTCTGGCAGGCACCTCCCTGAGGGGCAGGTTGTGCATGTTTTGAGGCTTTTGTACTTCTGAAGATTATTGTATGCGGCTCGGACGATCAGTACATTTGGCCACTCCTGGCATATTACAACAATCTATAACCCACAAGCAGCCCATGTTTTTGTCCTATGACTGAAGAGGTGTTAATGGGCCACTCAGCCTTGCAATATGTGCAAACTATTTATGCTAAATAATCTGTTCCAACTTGCATTTGGCTGTGTTGCTGGAAGTGCCCTTCCCAGACCCAAGGAAGACCTTTGTGTGACTCAAAAGTTTGTCTCTCTCACCAACAGAAGTTGTTCCAATAAATGTTATTACATCACCCACCTGTCTCTCTACTTTATCCACATGCAGACAGGAAGTGAAAACAAATCTATACTGCAGGATAAGTTTACCTGCCTGATCAGGACACGATTTTTTTTTCAAATCTTTTTGTAGTAAGAATGTTTGCATTTTTGGTAGAGTAATTTTTTCAACATGTAACCCTTCTGCCAGGTGATGTCAGTGGTAGCAGCAGCAAGTTCAGATATCTGGGGATCCCTCTTACAAGTAAAAAATACCACCAACTCAAGCCCCCACCCAGAATTTCTGGGATCACTAAATGCTTTTCCTTGGTGCCCTTAACAAGCAATAGGTCTCACATGCAGACCCTGAGTCTGTGTATGAAACAGGCAAAATTTTGCTGGAATGGAAAGGAACACATCATCATCTAGGGAAACATAGCAACAATATTTCTATGTCTATGAATAAGTAACACTAACTTCAGCAGGAGTCCATTAACTCTGTTTCCCCACCCACAGGTTTGAGTACCCAACAAGCAAATGTCTTTACAACATCACTTTTCCTTTTCTCATCCACTAAACCCACTATGGTTTGTGCCAGTGGGTAGAGTAGCCCCAGAGTCCTGAGGTGGATTCAGTTTGGCCTACCTCCAATCCCTTCTAAAGTGCTATCTGGTCCTGAGACTCCTCTACCTAACGAAGCTGTAGTGATTTCAACCTTATTTATTGGCTGGACAGGATTGGCTGTCCTCTTTGGCTTCAGCAAAGAGCCTTCTCTACACTGCACCTTGCCAAAGAGCTGTTTTTCTGTCATTTCCTATTGCAAAGTCCTCAGTGTGCATCAGTTTTTGCTGCAGAATCCTCTCAACATTGCAAAATCCTCAGTAAAGGGGAACTAGTAGCATATAGATTCTTGAGCTGACTCCTCACCATGAGGTAGAAACCATTTCCCCCCTCTGTTCATTTCCACTACCCAACCTATTCTGAGTTTGTATATATTTATGATGGCACTCAAAGTGTCACTGGAGGACTTCTAGGTAGAAAGGTTATTCAATGAAGTTCTCTTTGTAGCTGTATTTCCCTACCTTTCACCAATACATGGACAGAGAGCTTCTTCCCCTTCAGGCTACAAGGTTTACAAACAGAAGAAGAAAACGGGAACCTCTGTTATAAGGACTGCAGTGAAATACAAGATTGAATGATGAACAGCATATCAAGTACTGCTTAAACTAAAAATACAAGAGTGGAACATGAACACCTGTAATGTCAGATAAAAACTAGAACAACTTATATAGTATAGGAAGGTCAGAAGGAAAATGGATGGTACACAGCAATTCCATGCAAGGTTACAAGTTCACTTATTGTTGGCCATCAAAATTCCTAAATCCCTTGTGTCTTCTGGAGATATTTCCGTGATGGTTCCAGACTCCTAGAAAAGTCTCTGCAATGCCTTTATGCATCAAGGAAAATAAAGTATCCAAGGTTATGCATCTCACAAGCACATACTCACATCCTCATTGCATTTATTTGTGAGATCATGCAAAAACAATAATTTAATATTGATATACTTTTTTCCCCTCAGGACACTATGGTATGCCACAGCTGAAACCTGGATGCCATCCAGTATCTACCCTGTTTTAATATGGTGACACTTTGAGCTCCATTAGAGAAGGAGTACCTGGGGCTTGATTTCCTGTGCCATCACATATATTTACTGAGATAGCAGGGTATATGACTTGAATGGCTCATTGACCTCCTTCCTCAAAACAGGTCTATGGGTTATAGGATTCCATTAGCTGAAATCCTGCTCTTCATGGTGAACAAGAATCCTGTGCCCCCTCCCCACTTTCTTTTTTATCTCTGGTTTGATGGAATGGTGGGGTTGCTTATATTACAGTTATATTAATAGTACAATAATATTTAAGTGACGTGATGTTTGGGTCAATTTGGGTTCATGAAAGAATTTTTCCTTTGTTACAGATTGGTTAAGGCAGCTTTTTATTCCTTCTTCTTCCCCTTCGCTTTCTTCTAAGCACTTCATAGACTTGACCAAGTTATCAGGATCATACATGGAATGGATATTGAACAATTACTAAAGTATGGGCGGAAGGAATCAAAAATTGAAGCAGTGTACCGGTGTGGCCTTAATTCATCCTAATCCCAAGAAAAGGGCTGAGAGTGAGTTTAGCCATGATATGATGTGAAATGTGGAAAGAGGGAAGGGGCTTCCACATCAAGCAAAAGTGAGACACCTCTTGTCAGATCCTAAATTTGAGGAGAGAGTAGGTTTGGGATTTCAGTTTGAGACTGAATCCAAATAGTTTTGAGGTTTAAAAGAAGCCTTCTTTGGTTGTGGGAACTATGACTATGGAGAAATAGGGAAGATTACATTGGTTTGGTTTAGCTTTCAAGTTGCAGTTTGGGTAATTTTTGCATAACTGGATCAATAAAAATGGTAGTCATTTACTCACCATAAGCAACTGTGTAGTACCTTTATTTTCCAGACTCATGATAGCCTCACTGAAGTATTTACAGATTTAGATACTGTCAAGGTATTAAGAAACAAATTAAGCTTTATGAGCTTTAGGGTAAGAAAACAATTAAGGAATGAATAGGAAGGATGGATGCACATATCAAACATTCAGTTGATTTTGAGTGGAGAATTATTGAAGATTTAAAAATTACTGCACATACACAAAACAGGTCAGCACAAGTGGAAAATTTAGTTTTTCGGTCTGTTTGGACTGTTTTAGCAGAGATAAATTAAAATACTGCATACAATAATTGTAAGTTGCTTGAATAAACATGAGCCATTGTGAACACAGAAACAGGAATTATTGTGTAGTCTTAGAGTCTATTTTTGGACATCCAGTGTGAACTATTAATCAGTATGAAAACAGACATTTCAAATTACCAGAGAACCTCTAAGAGCCTATTCAAAGGTCTTGACCTTTACAAAAGGAAAAGAGAAATGTATCAATTTTTCAGTCTTGAGTACATCAGTTTCTCATTATACAATAACCTGTGACTAAATTCTGCTAGAAAGACGAAGATGCTTCTGGGTAAAAAGTCCGCTGTCCCATATTTATGATTTTATTATTTATGGGTTATAATTGTTCTACTTAATTCAAATTTTAACTTAGTTTCCAAGGTCAGGAAACTTGGAATCCCTTTAATTTTGTTTCCACATATCCAGTGTTTATAAATCTATTCACCAATACTTCAGTTATATTGCCAGGATTCAACTTACATTAAATGACTCTTGGCTAATATCTTATTATCACCTTATCTCTAGATCTTTAGGAGAACTGGTAGGAACTTGAAGATTTGGGCAAACTCTATCTCTTTTAGTTCACATAGATTTCAAATTTTTAATTTGCTCATACACTGAGATCAAAATGGCACAGTCAAAAGTATAAGATTTCACATAGACTTGAATGATTTCAGCAATGAATTTGTTTTTGATACAATACCTTTCAATTAACTAAATCTAAGGCTCTGGTCCTGTAATTGCACATGTTCCACTGCAGATATAGTTGAAGGGTTTAAGTTTATAATTTAACACACAATGAGGTTCAATCTCCAGTGTTTTCCTCAGCACATGCTACCATGTCAGTCTACACAAGGCCACTGTGAAGACCCTTCAGGCGATGCACAACTCTACTTGGTCTTTCCACCTATGCAATCACTCCCATAAGTACTGCATATAAAGGACATAATACTTTGATGCTCTGCTGTACTCCACAAGCCAATTTCACCAAAAACAGTAAATGTAAGCTAATATCAGAGAATATGCATGGACACTGATTTTTAAACTCATAAAATACCAGTATTTACACTAGAAACCTGATTCCACATTAAATTGATTCTAAGAATCAGGTTAATTGATTGGTTCATTATGCTTATTATACCTTGGTTCATTACAGTGTCTTAACCTGATTGGTTCCGTTCAGGGAAAATTCATCAGCAGAAAAAAGTAAGCTAAATTTAGCAAATAAATTATTGGCTACAAATTATTTGCTCACTGTGTGAATAATTTATAACATATATGAAGATGCCCAGAACAATACAAAATCAACAAGGAACAAATTAAATTGATTAAAAAATGGCTAACTGATAGGTCTCAAAATGTAATTATAGATATGGAATCATTGAGCAGGTTTGTTTCTAGTGGGGTTCCTAGGTTATTTAACATTTTGTCAATGACCTGGGAGAAAACAAAGTCATCACTGATAAAGTTTGCAGATGACACGAAGACTGGAAGATTGGGAGAGTGGTAAATAGAGAAAAAGACAGGTCACCTATACAAAAAGATCTGGATCACTTGGTATACTGGGAATAAGGATACGCCTTTAATATGGGCACATGTAAAGCCAAATTTCTAGGAACAAAGAATGTAGGTTATACATACACAATAGGAGACAGTATCCTGGGAAGAAGTGACTGAAAAAGACTTGGGAGTCATGGTGGATAATCAGCAGAACCTGAGTTCCCAGTGCAATCCTGTCACTCAAAGGCCTAATGTGACCCTGGGATGTATAAACAGGAGAATTTTGAGTAGGAGTAGGGAGGTTATATTATCTTTGTATTTTGCACTGGTTCAATATGGACACTGTATTGGTGTTCAAAATTTAAGAAGGATGTTGAAAAATTAGAAAAGGTTTACAGAAAAAACACAAGAATGATCTGAGTTGGAAAACATGATCTTGAACTCCTTTAACCTATATATATATATATATATATATATATATATATGTTTAGAGATGGTTAAAGGGTGACTTGATCATAAACTAGAATGGGGTAGACAATTGGCCAAATCTGGACCCCCAGACACTTTAGAATGGACCTCAGAATATTTTTATTTATTTATTATTATCATTTTGTTCTTTTTTTTTAATTATTTTCTCTGGAGTCTGGACCTTAACTATATCTTGACCAATACATTTGGACCTGGGCAAAAGATAATTGACACCTGTGGGCTAGAAGTACCTATATGAGAAATAGAAATTTAATAATAGAAGGCTCTTCAATATAGCAGACAAAGGAATAATAAGATCCAATGGTTGGAAGTTGAAGATAGATGGGTTCAGACTGGAAATGAGGAACAATTTTTTTTATCAGGAAGGGTAATTGGATTGTTGCCATTGGAACAACACATTAAGATTTGTGGTGGATCCTCCATCACTGGAAATTTTTAATACTTGGTTGAATATTTTTTTCTAAAAGATATGCTCTGGTTCAAATGGGAATTAATTCAGATCAGAGGTTCTCAGACTGGGGGTAAGGACCCCTGAGGAAGTTGTGAAGTTATTACATGGAGGAGTAATCAAGGGTTTAGCATATTAATCAAAGATGTAGGAGATCCCAGTTCAGTTCCCTCCTCTGTCTGATGAGGAGAAGGGATTTGATCATATGTTTATACCTCTCAGGTAAGAGCCCCTATCACTGGGCTATGGATAGTCTGAGCTGGGAGCATTCTCAATTTCTCCTGTTGAAGCTCTTTTTATGAAAATTAATCACCCATGGGAGGGTGGGGCTGGGTAAAGACTTTAGGATCTCTCACAGCCAGGGTGAGGGGCCTATCGACATGGCTACAGAATCCTTTTCAGTCTCTTACCCTAGCCCAATGACTATCTATTGTCATTCATAATGGCAATTCCTAGTTATTCATAAGGAAGATTTAGACATGACCTGGATGTCATGATCTAGACCAGGGGTCGGCAACCTTTCAGAAGTCGTGTGCCGAATCTTCATTTATTCACTCTAATTTAAGGTTTCGTGTGCCAGTAATACATTTAAACCTTTTTAGAAGGTCGCTTTCTATAAATCTTTAATATATAACTAAACTATTGTAGTATGTAAAGTAAATAAGATTTTAAAATGTTTTAAGAAGCTTTAATTAAAATTAAATTAAAATGCAGAGCCCCCCAGACTGGTGGCCAGGACCCAGGCACTGTGAGTGCCACTGAAAATCAGCCATAGCTTACCTACCCCTGACCTAGACAGACAGCTGAGTCAATGACAACCTGAATGGTGTAACTAAGCCCTAATAATCCGTATATACAGACAAAGACTGGTGACTAGCCACAGGATAAGACACCTAATTCTGTTAAGTGATGAGTTCTGGAAAATTACAAATTTAGTCCAAATGCTTAATATTGTAGGTAATAAGTGACTGACCAGTGAAGACTGACAAATAGGTTCCTAGTAAAAATATAAATTTATTTTACTAAAAAAAGTATAAGCTCTCTCTCTATTTTCTAGAGAATTGATTGTGTGTTTAGACTACTGTATGGATGACCAGTTTTGGTGGAGCAGAACGGAATGCTCAGTACTGAATATTCCATAGTCTTTACCACTTCTCTAAGGACCAATTTTTAACCAATCAAGAATGAAAAATTTTGGCTGCATCAGAAAACATGTTTTTTGTTTTCTTTTAAATTATCCTTGAAGGTGATTTAATACTTCCTCCCTCCCCACACACACCCTGGTTTTGCAAAGAGTGAGAAGTATAACAAATGCAATTTTAACTCACAAAGTACAGCTCAGACCCATATTAATCTCATCCTCTGAGTATGATGGGGCTCACAGGAAAACAAAATGGATTTATCCATCACGGACCACAATTAATTGTATGTTGGCCTCTTTGGAGATGGCTACAGATAATTATTTACAATTTTCCCTTGAAAAATTGTGATTAAGTTATTTTATCTTTTATCTTTTTATTTTATATTTTATTTAAAATATATCCTTATTAAGCTCTTTTGCTGTTACCAAGGTGCCACAGGATTCTCTGCTGCTTTTACAGATCCAGACTAACACGGCTACCCCTCTGATACTTCCCCAAACTTGAGTTTTCTGCTTTGCACTGTGCAGAATTTAACTGTTTGTATTTCATCAACATTTTAGCAATAGTAGTTAACTATTTACAATTTTCCCCTGAAAAATTGTGATTAATTTATTTTAACTACTATTGCTAAAATGTTGATGAAAGACAAAAAGTTAAATTCTGCACAGTGCAAAGCAGAAAACTCAAGTGTGGGGAAGTAATAGCGAAAGAGCTTAATAAGGGTATATTTTAAATGGGCTTTGTTTCATTGAGAAATACACTGTACCCAATACACTACTAAGTGTAAATTAGTGGAAAAGTGATAGTAGATTATTCTGTTATGTTAGAAGATGCTTTTTTGAAAACGGAGTAATAAAATTTAGTAAAATAATTATCATGCTACTCTCTTATAAATGGGGTCATTAGTGGCTAAATCCAGCAGTTTTTCGATATGTGAGTTTTACTTATTTTATAGATTAAATATTTGAAAATGTCACTATCTTGGTTTTGAGTCTATTAATTTAGAAATAATGCCAGCAAAGTGCAGCTGTTTACAATGAAATAACAGCAAAAAAGTTGTCTTGTGACAGTTGTGGGTTTTAGACTAGGTATTACATTTAGATAATGATTTGAAAACAAGGAATCAAACAGCTTGAAGCAGAAAGACTTTTCAGATATTTTAGAACAGCAGAGAAATCCTATCAGTAATTTCACCAGAGATGACAGAAAAAAAATGTCAGCTATTACATATTTCACTTGACTATTATAAAACTCTCGTAACAAAGAAGAGTGTCCAGCAACTTCATATCTGGAAGTTTACACAGATTGAATTTCTCTGAATTTTTGAATTTTGCTTATTCTGTCTTTCCAACAATGAAATGTTCATAGAGACTAAACTCCTCTCATTCTCAGTCCTCCAGGTTTGATTAAGGGGTATCAGCAGTGGATAACAAAGAAAAGTTTTCATCGCTAGAATCTAGGCTGAATTAAGAGTAAGATATAGGCACTATTGACCCATAACCAGGGTGCCCACTCTTTTTGGTCATGGGATTTCTTCAGAATCTCTGCTTTCATTCAACGAAAAATAAAGTTTATAACCGTCATGCTTGTGAAGAGAATCTTGAAAATGTGACCAAGTGTAAAGGATACAGAAACATCTACCTGAATTTGTAGCCAGCATAAGAATATAGCTCAGAAAAGGGTGACCTGGCCCATTCAAGTCTATAGGTGTTAATTCCAAGACCCACTTCTCTTGGGAGTCTTACAACAATATCACAGCAGGAGACACTGTGAGAAGAGTGCAGCAGGCCCAGTCCATTTACCCAAGCAGGTACAACCCAGTTGCTGAGCTAAGTACTGCCTACTCCTTCCCTCCCTCAACCCTCACAATCTTTGACTCTCCAAGGAAAAGCAGGGACCTTGGTTGTTCATGAAATGAGGGGGATCCTCCTTCCATTCCTTGGAGAAGGGAGAGAAGAGAGCCCCATGCTGCAGCTCCTGTCTTTTGGGGAGGGGCAGAGGATGATGCTGCCACTGCTAGTCCAAGTGGGGAACCAGGCCACACCATGGGGTTGGGGTCAGAGATGGTTCCCATGTTGTTATGTTCCTAGATTACGTTAATTCAACCCTGGCTACTGCCTATGATTTGCCTGCTCTTTGGACAAATAGAGGACCTGTTAATATGTTATCTTTGAACCGTATTACATTCACTTTAGTTCTAATAATTTTAGTTTCTTCTTATTGTTGATATTTTAAAGTCCCTGAATATGATAATGACTCCTGCCAACTATCACCAATTCTTATGACATTTACAAAATACAGGTATTTCTGCCCGAGAGCACCCCTAAAACATATGTATCTTTTTTTTAAAACATTCTGTAGTATTTTAAAGAAATAAGCTATCATTGTTGATGAATGATCATATACCTCTTCCCGCATCTTTTGCTTATTCAGGTAGCTCTTTTCCAGACAATAAGTCTTGATTTAATATGTCAAAACAGACACTTAGCATCCTGCGGAATAGAACCCTTGGTATCCACAGCAAGCTTGAGAAGCCATAACCCTGTAACGTCCTGAGCACCTTCAGCTCCCGTTGAGCGTCCAATGCTTAGTAGGATGCTTTACTGAGACTGCTTACAAGAGTGAGCTATATGAGTAAGAGTCAAGGATTAGATTATATATATATTGTCATGATACAGGAAACTTGAGGATTCAAGGAATCATGCTGTAGATGCTAACCACCAGATAGAATCAGGCACTTAAAAGATCTAAGCACCTGTGTTGCATGCCAAAATCTGTCTGTTGTCCATAGTAAATCTTTGATTTGAAAATGCAGTAGGAGTTTAATGGATCTTATGGAATAAACATTTGTGCATCAAATTGCACTTGAGAGCTTCAAACACATTCTCCATGCTGTAATCCAGCATCTATAATCAGGAGGCCCAATAGTTTGAAATAGTGTAAAAATAAGACCCAACAACCCTTTTCATTGCATTTTAATGTTGTTTCTTAATTACAAGGAATGGGGCCTTATCCAGCTCCCATTGATTTCAGAGGGAGTAGGATTGGGCCCATGATAATAATAATTATACTAATGAGCACAGTTAAAAGTGAACTTCAGATACACATACAGCTACAGATACAATACTGTAAAAATATGCATCCCCTTGAAAACATAATATATAAAAGTCATTAGCTGCATTTTAATTCATAATAAATATCAAATAAAGAAAAATTATTTCAATTCCCTCTAAGTGTCACCTGGTCCTTCTTTATCTTAGTCTTATTTCTTTCTTCTTACACATACTTGGCAGACAAAGATATCTCCCTCTTATTACTCATTATTATTTATTGATGATTTCTCTTCTTTCTAGGAAGCATGGAATTCTGATTTGTAGGCAAATCATTGAAAAGTTCAAAATCATATAGTCAGATCAGTGTTCTATACATAATTTATTGATATGATGCTGCCATTACTAGGCGTCAGATTATGAACCTTGTACTCACACTGGTAAACATTTACTCCTATGAACAGCCCATTGATTTCTGCTCAGCATTGTGAGTAAAGGGGTCACAGTTTGTCCCTGTGTTTTCTTTTTGATTTAAAAGTAAAAAATCAGTTAGTTAAAAATGGTCCTGCACTGAAAATACACAAGTCACAGACAAACAGAATCTTGTTTGTATAACATATTGTCATCTCCAGTGTTGCTTTCAGATTGTAAACTATTTGGGGAAGAGACAGTCATTTATTTCTGTATATTTATACAGTTCCTAGCATCACAGGGTCTGGTTGATTCTTCCAGGTTCTACTATAATATAAATGTTAGCAATAATAGTTGTTGTCTAGTAGACTGTACACAGGACTGGGAGACAAGTCAGGACAACAAAGTTTCTATTTCCAACTTTGCCACTGACTTTGTGTTTTGTACAACTCATGTACATTCTCTGCACCTCAATCCTTCCATCTGTAAAATGAAGGTGAAGATAATTACCCATCTTTTGGAGGTGGTTTGAGACCTATGGATAAAAAGTAATATGTAAGTGCAAAATGCACAGCTGTGCAGCAACTGAAAAATTATTGCTACTTAGGCAGCATCATAACAGCTGATGGAAGAGCAGATACTGAAATCAGCACCAGAATAACAAGAGTGAGAGAGAGATTGTGGAAGAATGCACATTTGATGAGAAGAAACATAAATCTGAAGACTAAATTTTAACCCTGTTAAATTATGGCTATAAAACATGGATATTCGAACAATTGATAAAAAAAGCTTCAGTCCTCTGAATTATGGTGTTATAGAAGAAGTCTGAAAATATCATGAATAGGCTGTCTAACCAATGAAAAGGCTTTGGAGATTATTGGAATTTAGCAATCAGAGATCTTATGAAAGAAAGAATTGATTTACAGGGCTCATCAAGAGGTTTAATTGGCAATGTATTTTACGGACACTGGAAGAGAAAGTTGATTGCAGACGAAATGAAGCAGAAAAAGATCTTGAATGGACAATGAATAGATTCATTCTGGGTAAATCAAAAGGACTTTTCATCCACAAAGACATTAGCAGAAGATCATACAGAATGAGCTACCTTGATTCCAAACCTTCAGTGATATAGATGTCACATAAGAAGAAATGCAAAGTACAGTGCTATAAATCATTAAGTATTATAAAACTTCTGAAAATAGAACTTTTTGTGGGCACTACTAGTGAGGATGACACAAAGCCACAGAGCACTTTGCCACACGGTAACTAATACCTGCCCAAATTTGTCAGGACTAATCCACTCACCTCTACATTTCAGAAGTTACCTATTGTGAGAAGGGATAGTAAAATGTTTAGATTGTTGTTAAAACAATCTGCCTGAAAATGACCCACAAGGATATAAATATGTCCTAAAGTGCCTGTGATACCATTTGAGTTTATAAACCCAATTTTGTGACACCAGTGGTCACCTTTTCTTACCTTCTCAGTATCTAAATGCTGGTTAACTATCACCTCGCTCTGCTAGTCTGAATATTACTATCTTCTTCTGAAACTTTTTTGGCTTGTCATCTATTTGGATGCTGTTCCTTTAAGACTAGTTGTGAGCTGGACTATGACTAACTTCATTTCTGAGTAACAGTTTCTTGCTGAGAGGGAGAT
Organism: Chelonoidis abingdonii; assembly: GCF_003597395.2. NCBI lineage: Eukaryota > Metazoa > Chordata > Testudines > Testudinidae > Chelonoidis > Chelonoidis abingdonii. The sequence continues at coordinate 105,847,909 of NC_133773.1, forward strand.
GAAAACAGAGTTGATGAGTAAAAGGCCTCAAGAGCTTACTTAGTAACCCAGAGTGGTGGCATCAGAAATATTAATAGCAAGGGCAAGTGTGGTGAATAAAAACTTGGGAAAAAAATGTGGAGATGCCTCACCTTTTGGGGCAAGGTCAATAGTTTCAGAAGAGCTCAGAGAGGAATGAAGAAAACTTGAAGCAGGCCTGGAATTCAGGAGGAAAGGACTGAAAAACAGAATGAGACCATGGTTCTTCCCCTTTGCACTCTTGCATCCACTGTACTGCACTGTACTAAAGCCTCTTTTTCATTCTTTGTATCCTAGTCCCTGCCAGAAGCCTATCTGGCTCCTGTCATCATTCAGAGCAGACTCACCCAGTCTATGGACCATGTGGAGCAGAGAATATCAAAACTGCAGCACCCCTCTGGCCACACCATAAATTCTAAGGCTCAGAGACTTTCTCTTACTGTGGATTTATAGTGGTTGGTATTTTGGGGGACCCAGATCCCAAGCTGTCTTGTCCTGTCTTCTTGTACCACAGAAATGTGCTCAGTCTCCACTGATTGCATTTGCACACTGTGCTGTTTATGTTCCCTCCACCAATATCTTTGCAGTCCCATGTTGCACTCCTATTTACAGCATCCCCTGTGTTTTTGGCTCTTTCTCTGGGACCTGGGAGGAGAAGAGGTCTCCACTCTCTGAGAACTAACTAACATTGAACTCAACTAGTTCTTTCCCCCTCTTCATTTCCTTCTTGTGTCCTTCTTATCAAACTTGAGCTGATAGGCTAATTGGCTTTTTAGTTTACCCACACCCACACACACCATCTCCATCTGAATAGGCAATTAACTTCAATTCTCCAATCAGCCTTCTTTGGGGACTAATTGGTGGCAGAGTGATCAGAGAGCAGTGTCACCTGCTAACTCCCTGCACTCTGTCACAGCCCCCTAAGTGCTAGTATAATAGTTATTATTACATATTCATAGGAAGCAAACCCAAAAAGTACATGAATACTGCCAAAGTGCATTCAATAATTTAATTTGCACAAATAATTGTTTGCAATATTTGGTGAATTCAACCCACTCAAGCAAGAGATTCTGTGTGCAAAATTGAAATTATAGATAAGGTACAAGCAGGAGCCTGGGTAATACAAATTTAACCTTGATAGGTCATTTCTGGCCATTATAGCCCAGCACGTGAAAGAAAAATCCAATTTTCTAACTAATGCTTTAGCAAGACTGCTAGTTAGGAAAAAAATATGTCAAGTGTATATGGAAGTCTGGGGATATATACTACTAGCCAATAAAGATTACACTAAGACCATCAGAATCACTACCCTGCAAAACCTCAGGCTGTATTCCAACTGCGATTTCTGAGGTGAATAGCCAGTTCTCTGACATCTCTAAAAATCTGTAGGAAAACAAATGCTATGTCCAACAGAGACAACGATTTTGCATTCTGAAACATGGACACACCACCCTGAAGGATCTATGAACTATTTTTTTTTTTGCTTTAAATAAACAAAATGCAGATTTCAGTGTTATCCCTGAACTATCATGTTTTTAATAGGGTGTTTTGCTTTATGTCTGAACACTCCTGCTTGTAAAAATTGCAGCCTTTTATTGGTGTGCTGACCATGCATCCTCTACATTGCATTTGCTGCTCCAGGGGGAAAATGTTAGCTTGCAAAACTGGAACTTGATTTCACGCTTCTTGAAGAAATTCCACATACTACAAATTACAGCTAACACATATAAAGTTTAAAGTGAGAGCTGCAGAGCTGCAACTGTAATCACGGTTAAAGAATATAAAGCACATGAATTTCTCCTAAGATTAGAAGAAATATCTTTTAAATGCCTTGATATTTGCAAACTATAAGGTAAGGAGATAGAAAAATAATGAGTTTTCTTTTTCTATTTAGTGTTTGTTGACATGAAATCATTAGTAATATACTGCTGTTTTGATAGAATTTTAATAAAGAGTATGCAGTTCTATCTTTTAATTATTATTATAGGATTTATAGTCGCAAGCTCTGTGGCTGGACAATGACTCTTGGGGTGAAATTCAGGCCCCACAGAATTCAGTGAGAGTTTTGTCATTGACTTTAGTGTGGCCAAAAGTTCACCCTTAACTTTTATAGGCCTTCCAAATGAAAGGCAGTACAATAAAACCTCAGAGTTACGAACACCTCGGAAATGGAGGTTGTTCATTACTCTGAAATGTTCATAAGGTTGAACAAACCGTTATGTCTGTTCTTTCAAAAGTTTACAACTGAACATTGACTTAATACAGCTTTGAACTTTACTATGCAGAAAAAAATGTTGCTTTTAACCATCTTAATTTGAATGAAACAAGCACAGAAACAGTTTTCTTACCTCATCAATTTTTTTTTAAACATTCCCTTAATTTCTTTAGTATGTTAAGTTTAACACAGTACTTGTTTTACAAATACACTGTATTTGCCTTTTGGGTGGTGGTGGTGATGGGGAGGGGGCTTGTTTTCTGCTGCTGCCTAATTGCATACTTCTGGTTCCAAATGAGGTGTCTGGTTGACCAGTTATTTCACAATTCTGGTGTTCATAACTCTGAGGTTCTATTGTATATCTGAAAAATATCCATACACATTCAAACATTTTCAGGTATTCTGAATTGTGTTTCATGGCTTCAGGAGCTTTAATAAGCAATTTGCATTTCAAAGGACACAAAATAAACACCAACAATGAGAACTTAATTTTTTGTGGGGAAATTTACACAGAACAAAATTGTTAATAACTTGAAACAGGCTTTCGTATTATTTGTTAACCAGTTTCTCTTTCTGTGATGTTGGACAGGAGGCGAATACATGTATAAGTTAGTTGCCAGATAATTTAAGGAAAAAGCCCATCACAATACAATTAGCTGTAGGCAGGGGAGATGCTGAAGATGCTGTGCATAGGGATGCATAATGTATAATTCCGTCTCTGTCTGCACCTCCAGTTTAGATCTGCTCTTGCAATATTTTGGTCCATAGTTAATGAAAATAGTAAAATATTATAAGATCTTGTGATTTCTCCATCATCATGAGCTGAAATATCCCAAGTTCTTGTGTGATTTCCGTTATATCTGAACTAGAGCTTTGGAACTGGCACCCAATCTAATTTGAATCAAGGTTGAACCCATATCCAGAATTTGAGGTGAGAAAGGGCAGGTCATTTTAGTTTTAATTATGTCTCACCTATAATAAGCACTTTAAATATTACAATAAAAATATGTAAGAACCATAAGTCTAAAAAATCAATTAAAACCTTACTCATTAATGATAACACAACAATATTACTTGGTCACAAACAAGAGATATTAAGATTCCAATTTATTTTTACACTTATTTTAAATAATATTGTAAAATAGTTTTAAAGGTCAAATATGTTACTTTAAACAAACTTTTGCCAACAGGTTTTTTTTTCAGATCTAGTTGTTCTTTTATTGTATGTGTAGCTACTGGGCTCTTGGATCATTTTTGAGCTCTCTTTTACTTGCTGTGGAAAAAGCTTGAGATCAGCTTCAGCACTTTATAGTAGATTGTACCATTAATGTATTCACATCAAAGGGAGAAGTTATTAATAATAACATAAAAATAATAGCTGCTATTACATAACCTTCATCCAGAGACACCAAAACACTCAATACACTGTATTAGTGAATAACAAATTCTTTAGAAAGGAATCACTTCACCCATCAGTAAAACGCAGTCACTTACAGATAGACATTAGCAGCTTTTTAAAAAGTCTGGTGATACTCCAGGTCATTTCAAGAGAGAAACTGAGAGACATCTTTACAATTGAATTGCATAGGAATACTTGGTAGCGCATTATCCTTGTGTTAGATAAAGCACTTTAAATAGCCTTGAAAGCAAAGCATGGAGACCAGCCTGGGCAGTGTCTGTGCTTCACCCAGTTACATATTCCTCCATCTTCTAGAGTTCTAATGTGGTGCCAAGCAAAAAGTCTTTAAGGGAAATCTCACACATTCATTATAGTTAGGGAGAAAGTGCTAGATTACAGTGTCAAGTGAGGCATTCAAAGTACTACATGTCACATGTAAAATGTATAGTCAGTACTAAGGTTGACACTAAAATCATAAGTGTTAGAGTGATATTTTGCAACTGAAACACGTATAAAAGATAGAAACTTATTGCTGTTATCAAAATATACAAATATGGTAGATATCACACATTGCTCCTGTTGGCATTCTAGACTGCAGGGAAGAATTGGTGCAGTTTATTATTGTCCCTTTGTTCATTCGTTTTTTCTACTCCAAAGTGCCTATAGAACCTACCAATGTTAAATTCAGCCAGCAATTGTGGGTTATTTGCAGGTCAGAGTACTGGCTGCAGCACTGAACGTTCCTTGGTGTATTAGTGACACTGACAATACATTCACCCTCACTTAGGACTCAGGCTTTCTTTGCTGGCTCAACATTGTCTCTGTCACACTGTTCAGAAGCATCTTCTATGGACAAGTCTTTCCTAAAATCCTGTGAAAAAATATATTTTAATATACCACTTTAATGTTATAATGTTTCCGGAAAATGCAACCCCAGACAAACCCAATTAGGAGGAATCAGGTGTGGGACTATTTGCAGCTGCAATGCGTAGGACATCACTCAGATAGTAAGTTTGGGTATCCTCCTCATTTTGCTCCTTAGATATGCCTGCGTTAGTCCACTAAATTTTTCCTTAAAGAAGATTGGGCCACGTATATAAGTTAGTGCTTGGAGGCATTATTTTTGGACATGGTTTTCACTCCAGAACACAGGAGAAACCACTGTGAAAATTAGCTCTTGTTATGCCTTTAAATACGTGGAGTTTGCACTGATCCTAGTGTCAATCTGCCCGTATCTGGAGACCCGTGATTTTAACCTCATCTAACTCAGAAATAGCCCCAGTGGTTGCAGTATCATTCCTCCCTCTGTTGAGCAGCTATCATTTGGCTTACAAAATTGTTCAGGACTATTTTTCTTAAAGGGTATCTTAACATGTTTCAATAATATCTACAGTATACTATCTAGCTCGTGCTCTAAACATTTCTAGAAGACACATCACATTAGTGTTTAGAAACCAAATACAAGGAAGTCGCATCTTACGCAGGGATTAGGTTCTGAAGTCAGCCCATAAGGCGAAAATCGCCTATAATCAAACACTCATTGAGTGTAATGGCAGGTGGAATCGCCCGCACTACAGGTATTTAAATACCTGTTATTTAAATTGTTATTTTTCTTTTTTTTGTTTTTGTTTTGCCGAGCATGTATAGTTAAAATCGAGTAACTTACATGAGCCTATGATGAGACTCCACTATATATGTTACAAGTCAGAGTTCCTGACCTGCCAGAAGGAATTTGAAACTGGCAAGCTCAGCATATCAGCAGCAGTCTAAATAGTGTTCAGACAATAAGATAGTAAATAGATGGTCTGATTTTTTTCTTTATTCCTGGATTATAATGGTATTTTAGGCTGGTGATCTTTTGATGAAGTATGGTTTGATGGAGTTTTCTAATGAACTGTGATAGAGGTGGCTGCCTTTAATGAATTTCAATCGATAGAGGAGCAGAGTATATTTGAGGAAATGGCTTTTTGAATTATCCTCTTCCTTTTTATTGTATATACCTTCAATGTACAAAAAGGCCTTCTACTGTAGTAAAAATATACTGAAAATAAACTTTTTTCATATTTCAAAAATGTAATGAAAAAGACAGAATTCTTAGTGCTCATTATTGAAAAGGAGTTGGTGGATAATTATATACAATAGAATTGACAGAAATAATGAAGCAAGCACATTTGGCATTTGAAATGTAGTTGTGCATCTCATATTTATTTGTTCGAAACCTCTGCAGGTAGCCTGAGGCATAAGTGGTTGGTGGTCTATTATTTATTTATTAATTAATACATAATTTTTATTTTTATATATTGAATAATATCAGTGTATTGTACACACCATAAAAATGGTGCTTGCAGAATTTAAAAACTAATAGGCTGAGCACCTCTCAGGACCTGGCCATAAATGTGTAAAATTCCAATAGTGTAGGAGAAAAATAGAATGGTATCTAAGGAAAACCATGAAATTCCATGGTTAAGATTGTAACAAGATGAAGTTCAGTTTCAGCTCAGAGCATATTTTTATAACTGAGTTTATAAACCTTTTCTAAAACAGAATTTATAATGGAAATGCTAACTGACTGGAGGCTTAACTATTGCAATGAGGCCACGTGTGATTATAAAAATGCATTTAAGAAAGAGCAAGTTCAAGGATTCATAGATGTTAAGACCAGAAGGGACCATTAAGATCATCTAGTCTCACCTCCTGAATAATAAGTAGGCTTGAAAGGATTAGATTTTTATTGGTAAACGTTCAAAAATGTTGATTTCACCATACACACAAACCGATGACAAAATCTTTCCATTGACGATAATCAAAATGTACATATAGGCAAAATAAGAAAAATGCTGCTTGAGAACTTATTAGAGTTTAATTTGAGGATATTGACTTTTATCATGTGATACTGGCAATTTGTGTTGTGACTGTTCTAAAACTTTAACTTTTTGACCATCTACTATCACTAATTATCTAATCCACCTATAATTTCCCACAACTGTGAAAATTTAAATCAATAACAATATTTTTAAATGCTTAAAAATAAACACTGATGTTATCTATAAAATAATACAAAATAAAAATTGAATTCAGCCAAGCCTAGCAATAACACAAGCCAAAGAATTTCACCCTGTGATTTCATCCAGTAACATGTGGAACTGTGTTTTGTGAGCTCGGTTTTCAGACTTGGACACCTAATTTCAGGAATATAGGATGGGATATACAAAGGTACACAGGCACTTAAGTCCCAGATTTAGCACCTAAGTCTGGGGTTTAGGTGCCTAAATCCCAATTTTGGCTCCACTGCAATCCACTAAATCTTATCAAATCCTAGTGGCACCTAAACTCATTCAGCACCTATATTTTTAAGAGGAAAGTTTCCTTTAGTGCCTATGTTTCTGCCTCTAGATACATACACTGCTATCTCCCTCTAGGCCTCTGGATGCTATCCCCTGCCTAAGTCCCAGAGCGATCCACGAACCAGGGGAAGAAACGCATTTGGCCGTCTATGGCATGTGTGTGGCCTGATCTGGCAGGTGTGTTCTGAGGCCACCCAGTGGATGGGATAGCATTCAAAATCTGGCTGGAGGAGAAGGTGATGTCAACCTTATAACCCAGTAGTTAGATCATTCGCCTGGGTTGTGGGAGTCATTTGAGTCACTGAATTACCACTGGGCTAGAGTCATTCCCATTTGCTCCTCTCTCTCTGGTCCAGTGACTGTTCAGCTGTGGATAGATACTTAAATTGTCATTGATCCAGAGAGACAGAGAATGGGAATGACTCTAACCCAATAGATAATGGTCAGGTCCCTCTTTTTCAATCACTTTTTCATTGTTTATCCAAAGTACATTATATTCAACAGGAGAGATTGAGGGAGTCCTTGATCACATTATCCCATAACTTAGTGATTCTAGCACTCTCCTCAGAGGTGGGAGACCCCCCTCTTCAAATCTTTTCTTCTCCTCCGGATAGTGTGGGGGGGTGGGGAGGGGGCACATAAAGCAGAGTCTCCCACATTCCAGGCAAGTGCTTTAACCACTAGGCTAAAAGTTATAAGGTGGGCACATCCTCCTCTGGCTGTCTTATGTAGAGAGAGGCAGGTACCTAATTATTTCCTTAAAAAAAAGCAGCTTAGGCACCTAAGCTGCCTGACTCCAACTGGTGGGATCATTTCTGTAGATAGGCATCTCTCTTCAGCCTGTGGTTAGCCCTGGTCTATACTACAAACTTATGTTGGTATAACTATGTCACTCACGGGTATGGAAAATCCACACCCCTGAGCAACATAGTTATACTGACATAACTCCCACTGTTGACAGCACTCAGTTAATAGGAAGCTTCTCCCATAGACATAGCTAGTGCTTCTTGGGAAGTTGGAGTACCATTGGAAGAAACTCTCTCATTAATGTAGGTAAAGTCTTCAGTAAGCGCTACTGTGGAGCAGCTGCACCAGTGCACCTGAGCCACTGCAGCACTGTAAGTGTAGACAAGCCCTTAGGCATCTATCTCCAAGAGAGAAGCAGGCCGTAGGATATATCCTTCTGGTTGGTATCTCCCATTGGGCTAGCCTACTGTGCTGGTTTTTGTGGATTGGATTCTAAGGTGCCTATCTCTCCCCATTCATTGTAGAGGGAGCCTAAGCGCTTAACTCTGAATTATGAATTACTGTGTTGTTCCAGTAATTTTCAAGAGTTAGGTGTTGCGATTCTTAATATTGCAACACCTAAATCCCTCCATGGATCCCTCCTCTAGTTCCTAAATATTCAAATCAGCATATGGGTGCTTGAAAAATTTATTTTGGCATTTATTATAAGTGCATCTATATGAGATTATGCACTTTGACTTACTGACACTTAGGCACAGGCCAGTGTTGGGAGTAGTGTGGACCAGATTTATCCCTAGGATGGGCTCCAAGGAGAATTATTCCACTAATTTAAGTAGGCGTAGCATCCTTCTTTTAGTCCTGGTCTACACTGCAGGGTTAGGTCAAGTTTAGCCATGTTAGGTCAATTTAAAAATGAATGGATCCGCACAACCAAATCGACTTCTGTACTCCTCCCTGGTGAAGGGAGTAGTGCTAATATTGACCTTGCTGGGTCGAATTTGGGGTAGTGTGGATGCAAATCGATGGTATTTGCCTCTGGGAGCTATCCCAGAGTGCTCCATTGTGATTGCTCTGGACAGCATTTTAAACTCCGATGCACTAGCCAGGTACACAGGAAAAGCCCTAGGAACTTTTGAATTTCATTTTCTGTTTGGTCAGCATGGCAAACTCAGCAGCACAGGTGACCATGCAGTCCACCCATAAGCGTAGAGCATAGGTGATCATGCAGTCCTCCCTATCATCTCCATCATCGCAGTTTAGAAGGCGAAAAAAATGCACTCGGGATGACATGATTTCTGAACTCATGCAGTCCTTCTGCACTGATAGGGCACAGCTTAATGCATGAAGGCATTCAATGGCAAAGGTCAGGAAAGAATTAAGTGAGCACGAAGGGCGGAGGCAGGACATAAAGCTGAGGCTAATGGGGGAGCAAATGTACGTGATGAAGCATCTGTTGGGGGAGCAAACAGACATGATGAAGTGTCTGTGGAGCTGCAGGTAAGCCAACAAGAGCACAGACCCCTGCTGCATCCATTGTGTAACCAATCTACCTTCCTCCACATGTTCCATAGCCTCCTCACCCAGAAGCCCAAGAATACGGGCTGGAGGGGAGGCTCTGGGCACCCAGCCATGTCACTCCAGAGAATGGCCAAAGCAACAGAAGGCTGTCATTCAAACAATTTGATTTTTAGTGTGGCTACAATAAGCAATGTGGCCATATCCTTCCCTCGTCCCACACCCCGCCTGGGCTACCTTGTCTGTTATCTCATTTTTTTTAATTAATAAAGAAAGAATGCATGGTTTCAAAACAATAGTTATTTTATTTCAAAGTGTGGAGGGTGGTTGGCTTACAGGGAATTAAAATCAACAAAGGGGACGGGCTTGCATCAAGAAGAAACTCACACAGCTGTCACACTGAAGCCTGGCCAGTCATGAAACTGTTTTTCAAAGCCTCTTCAATGGCAGCGCACCTTGCTATGCTCTTCTAATCACCCTGGTGTCTGGCTGCTCGAAAATGGTTGCCAGGCGATTTGCCTCAACTTCCCACCCCATCATAAATGTCTCCCTCGTGCTCTCACAGATATTATGGAGGACACAGAAAGCAGCAATAACAATGAGAATGTTGGTTGCGCTGAGGTCTGACCAACAGCACCTGTGAGCTTTTAAATGACCAAAGGCACATTCTACCACCATGCTGCCCTTTCTCAGCCTGTAGATGAACTTCTCCTTGCTACTGTCCAGGCTTCATGAATGGATCCCCCAAGCTCGTCGATGGGGAGCAGAAGAGCAGAGTTGCAAGGGAAGTGATGGAGACATACACCATGCCCTGGAGGTTGCTAGGAGCAGGGAAGGGAAGATGTTCCCAGAACCCCCGTCCAAGCTGCATGTTTGACAAGGACGGTTACCAGTCCTACAGCTCCATCTGCTGCCAGCAGCACCCAGAAGGACCAGTATGGATCTCCCAAGCTTGTCGCTGGGGAGCAGGAGAGCAGAGTTGCAGCGGAAACAGTAGATGATGATGGTTAAAAGTCCTACTGCACAGTCTGCTGTGAAGTCGAGGAGCTGCTCCTGTGTGGCAATTCCAGCTGCTGCAGGTTCTTCTGTGTCAAATGCTTGGAGGTCCGGGCAGGGCAAGGTACCTCGGCCAAGGCAAAAGAGCAAGAGCCCTGGATCTGATACATGTGTCAAACACAGAAGTGCTATGGGGTGTTGCAGCGCCAACCAGACTAGAATGTACGGCTGCAAGAATTCTTCACCAGCAACAAAGGACAGGAATTTGATGCACCTAAAATCTAAAAAGGCCCACACATTTCCCAGAGTCACTACCCTTGATAACAGAACGTTAATGATTGCATTGGCCATTTGGATCACAGCAGCCCCCACAGTAGACTTGACCACAACAGTAGCGAACAGTAGTGAGGACACACTCCACCAACTTAATGTGCTTAGTGTGGACATAAGCAATTGGCTGTATAAAATCGACCTATTTCATAGTGTAGACATACCCCTAGTATGCCCATCTAGCTCTCTTGGCAGGAATGATGAGAGGGATGAGGCATCACCAGTGTAAAGTGACCAGTGTAAATCAAGCACTAGCTCTGCATCTATTTGGACTGCTCTGATTTTTTGTCCTCATTATACAGAAGAAGTAACTGAATTCAAAAGGGATTTGTCCAAAGCACAGAGAGAGTTATCAAGGCAGGTCTACACTGCAAACTTGCATTAGCTGTAGCTTCTGGTGAAGATGCACTAAGCTAACAGGAAACAGTTCTCCTATAGGCTTAATAACTCCACCTTCACAAGAAGCAGTAGCTATGTCAGTAGGAGAAGCTCTCTCACCGACATAGCACTGTCTCCACAGAGAGGACGGGGGAAGATCAATATGTATATATATATATTGCTCAGGGGGTGTGGATTCTTCACGAAGTACGTGTCTAGTGTAGACCTGGCCTTAGAGTCAGATGTGAAAAATTTGCAGCATGAGGGATCTGATTCAGCAAAGCACTAAGGCATGACAAAAATCTATCCTTTCTCAGAAACCACTTTAGTATGTGCTTGAAACCCACTGAGTTCAATGGGACTACCCATACGCATAAAGTTAAGAATGTAGATAAGCATGTTTCTGGGTCTAGCCAGAGTGCTCAGCCCTTTCAGATCCTAAAATATTTGTGGGTCTCTTTTTCTCAAAGGTTTACCTGCATTGATGTTCCTGCAGTCTTTCAGAATATCCTCATAAAGGTCAGTTGGGATACTAATGTCTGACAAGTCCTATATTTCTAGTGCAGTAAGTGCACAATGCCTCATTCAACACAATTTTATAGTGTCACACTACTGCTAAGATTAGGACAGTACATAGTGCAGAAAAATCACATCAGAATGTATCCCTACCAAATCAGATATTACAAAGAAACCAATTCTTTCTGATCTGATGCCCACTATAAATTGTGATAGCAAGTGTGTGATCCAGGTTTAGTAAAACAGATAATAGAGGAGGAAAACAACATAAATGCCAGGGTGTTCTATCAACCAGAAAATATCAGAGTTTGCCAGATATGCATAACTTCACCGCCATTTGACAAATCTCTAATTATCATTCACGGAAAAAAGAAAACAGGAAAAAAAACCCAAAACACACATATAATCAGGAAATTCTTTTTTGATGTTTTTTCACAGGAGGGAAGAAATCTCCTCAAACTGACAGATTGCAGTTCAACAGAATAGCAGTGAAAGGAAAAACATAACAAACAGCATAGTTCTAAAAGTCAAGCCACTTATCCAGTTCTAATAGGAAAAATCCTTCTAATGAACTATTTAATTGAGTTTAACAAGACTTTATAGCTAATCCTAAATGCACTAACAGGAAACTTAAGGCCTACACTCAGTGTTAGTTTTGCTCCCTTTGGATCTCGCTCATAATTACAGTTCACTCTTTAATTATTCTTCCCTGTGTTTTCAATTTATGAATAAGACCAACAGCCTGCCCTGGAGGCAGAAAATGCTGAGATGGACACTGGTGAGTCAGCAGAGAGCAATTCCTCCAGCAATGTGAAACCACTGAGAAGCAGTCAAAAAGCAGATTTTCACTCTAATCATGATATTCAGAGCTCAGGATGAGGGACTGTTACTCCAGTAAGAGAACAAGCTCTGATTAATTTCTCACTCTGGAGAGTAAACTGCCAAATCCATGGCGTTCATGCAGATATTAATGTATTTTTTTATGGAAGAAAAATGTTTTCTGTTGATAATTAGAAGCACCGCTTTATACATCTATCATATTTACTTCATTCTCATGCAATCTCCAATTTACTGCAGTTCATAGTTGCATTTGTATTTTTCCCTGCTGATGCACAGGATCCAATATTGCCTAACTGAATGCCCTTTCTCTATAGCTGTATACGAAGTAATCAAGTAAGAAATTAGGTATTTTATTAACTCTTTTGTTTGGTTGTGATACAGAACATAAAGGGACCACTTGCATAGCTCCAACATTTGTGTATAACACAGCATAAAATAACATTCCAACTGTACTTCATTAGAGTACTTTTATAATAATAGATTTTCAATCCTTGCCCTGCACTGATATATGAAGGGAGAGCACTAAAAACACCCAACAGACAAGGAAGGAATACAAATCATGTGTCACATACTTTCTTAAACTCTTTGTATCCGTAATTTAGGTTTTTCAGTGCAAATTCTCAACAATTGATATGGAATTGTTGCTGACAGCATTGCAAGGCTATGGAGTGATTTAAGTGTATATTATCTTGATTTAAGGTCATAGCTTTACTAGAACATTTTTTATTTAAAATAACCATAGATGAGACCAGCATGTTGCTTTGTTAACCTGATCATGGCCTGACTAGGAAAACCTGAATAGAAAACACTATAAATTAATACAAAAATAATGATTGGGCTATGCTGTGACATATAAGAGATGCAAGAGCCAGCTTCAGCTTCTAATCTTTTACTCTTCAACCAACCAAAACTTAAGCTAAATGAATGGCCGGTTAGGGTAACCAGACAACAAATGTGAAAAATTGGGACGGGGTGGGGGGTAATAGGAGCCTATATAAGCAAAAGACCAAAAATCAGGACTTTCCCTATAAAATCAGGACATCTGATCACCCTATGGCCAGTTGTTAAGAAATTACTGTGTCCCTCTACTAGCAATAAACTAGATTGATAAAAGACATTAAAAATGAAATTATAAAGTTGTTCCCCATTGAAATGAATGGAGAACTGGAATAAACATCTGCATTCCTACATATACCTGCTTAAAAATGAAAGCAAAATCAATTTATTTTATAAATTGTACTTTGCTGGTTTCTGAAGATGAATAGGGAGCCTTCTAAGTTTTTCCCCAGCTACCATTCACCCTCAAAACAGGATTTCTGCTTATTTTTTTATATTGAAAGTGTCCAGTCCTCATTTCCCTCTCTTTGCTGGAGGACTCTAGTACTTTTGAAAGATCTAAATGGCAATGTCACATGAGGACTTGGTGGCAACTGCAACTCTCACCACTTACAACTGAATGACAGATGAGACTGATTCCTCTTTCATTGTCCTAGGGTCTGATCAGAAGACACAGACAGCAGGATTTCAGAAACATCTTTTAGGATTGTACAATGGTTACTCTGGAAATCCAGGTTCTATTCTTTACTACAGGCTTCCTGTGTGACCTTAGTCAAATCACTTTGGGTGATTTCCACAAAGGGACTTAGTTGTTGCAACACTGAGTCTCACAGCACCTAACTTTTTGATGCCTAGAAAATCATAGGAACAACACTGTGATCCACAAAGCCCAATTAAGCACCTGGGCTCCCTATACAACAAATGACGAGAGATAGGCATTAAAGAATGCAGCCCACAAAAGAACAAGTCGATCATGTATGTCCTCACTAAGCGCAGTAGGTGGAGTGTGTCCTCAATACCAGGGCTAGCATCGACTCATGGAGTGATGCACTGTGAGTAGCTATCCCACAGTCCCCGCTGCCCATTGGAATTCTGGGTTAAACTCTCAATGCCTGATGGGGCAAAAACATTGCCGTGGGTGGTTTTGGCTACATGTCGTCAGTCTCCTCTCCCTACCTCCCTTCCTCTCTCCATGAAAGCAAAGTCAAACAATTGTTTCACGCCTTTTTTCCTGGGTTACCTGTGCAGACACCATACCATGGTAAGCATGGGGCCTGCTCAGCTCAGCACTGCTGTTGTGAGCACTGTAAACACCTTGCGCATTATCTTGCAGTATGTGGCAAACCTGGCTAGGAGCCACCAGCTCAAGGACGATTATGAGGAGGACATGGACACAGACATTCCTGAAAGTATGGGATGTGGCAATTGGAACATCAAGGTGACAGTGGGACAGGTTGATACAGTGGAACGCCGATTCTGGGCCTGGCAAACAAGCACAGACTAGTGGGACTGCATAGTGCTGCAGGTATGGGATGATTCACAATGGCTGCAAAACTTTCACATGCTTAAGGCCACTTTCATGGAATGTTATGATTTGCTTTCCCCTGCCCTGAAGCACAGGAATACCAAGATGAGACCTGCCCTGACAGTTGAGAAGCGAGTGGAAATAGCCCTGTGGAAGCATGCAACACCTGACTGCTACTGGTCAGTCGGGAATCAATTTGAAGTGGGCAAATCTACCATGGGGGCTGCTGTGATACAACTAGCCAAGGCAATCAGTGACCTTCTCCTAACAAGGGTAGTGACTCTGGGAAATGTGCAGGTCATAGTAGATGGCTTTGCTGCAATGGGGTTCCCTAACTGTGGTGGGGCGATAGACAGAACACATATCCCTATCTTGGCACTGGACCACCTTGCTAACCAGTACATAAACTGCAAGGGGTACTTCTCAATGATGCTGCAAGCACTGGTGGATCACAAGAAGTTTTTCACCATCCTCAACATGGGATGGTCGGGAAAGGTCCATGACACTTGCATCTTTAAGAACTTGGGGCAGTTCAAAAAACTGAAAAAATTTCTTCCCAGACCAGAAAATTACCACTGTGACAAGGCCACATTGCTTATTTTAGCCACACTAAAAATCATAGCTGTTGAAAGACAGTCTTCTGTGGCTTGGTCCATCCCCTGGAGTGGAGTGGCTGGGTGCCTAGAGCCTTCCCCCCCTCCATGTTCTTGGGCATCTGGATGAAGAGGATATGGAACTTGGCAAGGACAACAGGCAGTTATACAATAGATTCAGCTGTGGCCTGTGTTTGTATTGCCTTTTCTACAGTCCACCAGACACCTGATCATGTCCGTTTGCTCTTTCATTAGCCTCATCATCTCCTCCTGCGTGTTCTGATCACACTCACTGTATGCATTCCTTGCCTCTGCCATTGAATGCCTCCATGCATTCAGCTGTGTCCTATCAATGCAGGAGGACTGCATGAGCTCAGAAAAAATGTCATCGCGAGTGCGGGGCTTTTTTTGCCTTCTAATGCGCAATAAACTCAGGGACGGAGTTGATATGAGGAGCATAGAAACATTTGCACCTGCAAGGGGGATAAAAAGGGAGAGTAAAATTTAAGAAGATACATTTCTGAGAACAAAAGGGAGACTCTTTCACAGTGAATCAAGCAGTTCACAGCAGACAGCACATGTGCTTTAGGTACTAGGTTGCATTTTGCCTTTTATATTGAGCGCCTGCCGATATGGTGACACATCACATACAACTGGGCAACAGAATTCAGTTTCCAGGCAGCCATGGTAAGCCAAAGGGTACGTGGGGTGGCTTCTTCCTCCTTCATAAAATGTGGGAATGGTTTCAAACTGCAGCAATCTACTTTACTATAGCAAAACAATGCCGGTTGGGTTTGCCTTTTAAAAGGAGAGGCTGAGGTTTTGGGGTGGATGTGCAGCACACCCCTCCTCCTACAGCATGGCTATTCTCTTGGATGATCCCTTTTAGTCAAACACAAACAGCCCAGCATGAATTGGGTCCTTTTACTGTTCCCTTGCAAAAATTCTCCTGTTTCAATCAGGTGACCATGAATGCTATCACTGTCTTGAGGCTGGCATAGAAAGATAAAGACCACATATCGCATGAATGCGACCAAACCCCAGGACCTTTCGCTGCCATGCTTTGTGCTGCAATGATTCCATACTACTTGCTACTGGCTTGGTATGGTAAAGTGTCCTACCGCGGAGGATGAAATAAGGCAGCCCTCCCCTGAAACCCTCTGCAAAGGTTTTCAGAGTACCTCCCAGAGAGCTTCAAGGACATGTCCCTGGAAGATTCCCACTCCATCTCCAGACACGTTAACAAACTTTTCCAGTAGCTGTACTGGCTGTGAATGCATCCCAATTCTTCAGGGCAAATCAGACATTAAACACTATTGCTTTTAACCCCTGTAATGTAGTTACAAATGTGCACTCACCAGAGGTGCCTTCTCCACATTCATGGTCCGGGAATCCACCTTGGGAGGGTATTGGCTATAGGTGATGAAAAGGTCCTGGCTGCCGGGGAGAAGGGATTCTCTGCTAGCCTGCTGCACATTTTCCTACTCCTCCTCTTCCTCATCTACAAAATCCTCCTCCATGTTGCTTAAGAGTCCCCCCTTGCAGGTGTCCAAGGAGAGTGGTAAGGTGCTGGTAGGGTCTCCCCCTGGAATGGCATATAGATAGCAGGGACATGTATGGGGTTCTGACCCAGAGTGAACGTTTGCCTCCTTTGTCTTGTAGTAGGCTTGTCTGAGCTTCTTAACTTCCATGCAGCACTGCTGTGTGTCCGTGGCATAACCTCTCCACAATGCCCTCTGCGATTTTGACATATATATTAGCATTTCTTCTGCTGGATCGGAGTTCTTCCTGCAGAGATTCTTCACTCCATGTTGGAGCTCGTTTTCGATTCTGGGACTGCATGGTCACCTGTGCTTCTGAGCTCCACACTGACCAAACAGGAAATGAAATTCAAAAGTTCCTGGGGCTTTTCCTGTGTACCTGGCTAGTGCATCGGTGTTGAAAGTGCTGCCCAAAGCGGTCATATTGGAGCACTCTGGGATAGCTCCCAGAGGCCAATACCGTCGAATTGCACAACACTGCATCTGCACTACCGCAAATTCAACTGAAAAAAGTCAATTTTAGCACTACCCCCTTTGTCAGGGAAGAGTACTACAGTTGATTTTAAGAGCCCTTTAGGTCGACGGAACGGGGTTGTTTGTGTAGCTGCATTGCTTATAAAATCAACTTAACATGGCTAAATTCGACCTAACCTCATAGTGTAGATCAGCCCTGATTGTCTTTTTGAGGAATGGCTTTGGTGCCTGCAGCCGTACAAAACAGGCCAATGACTATTTATTCACAGTAGCAAAGTCATTGGGCCAGAGAGAACAACTCTGTAGCCCAGTGGTTAGGGCACACACCTGGGAGACTCTGGTCCAGTCCCCTGGCTCCAATCACTCTTTTGTTACCTAGCCACATTAGAACACCTTTGACTGGAAAGCTTCTGGGAGCTCCACATCATTCTATACCACAGTTCAGTGGTTAGAGCCCTAACTTAAGGGGTGTCTACTCTTATTCAAGTCCTTTCTGTCCCTTGGCAGACGGGGAGAATTGAACCTGGGTCTCCCAGAGCTCAGGCAAGCGCTTTAGACAATGGTATGCAAGATGTACAGCAGTGACTTCTCTTGCAGTTGTTTTGAGTATAGACAGGAACATAATTCACTCCGTCAAGAAGCCTGTCAGAGTATTTGTACACTGTAATAAAACCCCACAGCACTGACCAGGTCAACTGACTTGGCTTGCGGGGCTATAAAATTACAGCACAGATATTCAGGCTCACTGCAATTTTATAGCCCTGCAGCCAGAGTCCAAGTCAGCTGATCTTGGCTCTGAGACTCAGTACCGTGGGTTTTATTCACAGTGAAGACATATCCTTACATGCCTAAGGTGGTTGGTTACCATTTGTGGATCTTTAAGCAAAGATAGGCACCTCCCTGCAGCCCGACCTCAGTGGCCTATCTCGGGCAGCACACACCCTGCTGACTGGTATCTCCCATTAGCACAGTTTCCCACTAGCGTGCTGGCTTATTCTTAGCCAGCACGCTAAGCGTGGATCTCATTCTAAGATGAGATAGCGTGGATCTCATTCTAAGATGCCTGGTTCTCCCCTAACTTGGCCTGAGAATTACAGTGTTGTTCTATGATTTTCTAGGTGCCTGAAAGTTAGGTGCCATGACAGTGTTGCAATACGCAAATCCCTTTGTAGAGCCCACCCTCTGTATCGGAGTTCTCCATCTGTAAAATAGGGATAATAGTACTCCCTGACCTCACAAGATTGCGAGGATAAATACATTAAGATAATGGAAGCCATATAACTACCTTAAATAGACAATGAAACAAAGATGAAATTTTCTTGTTTTCCTATCTCCATCTGCTCTTGGGACAGAATTCAAACAATACGACTAAACAGGGGTCTCCCAAAGGACCCAAAAATTTAATAGTGTATTTATTGCCTTTTTCACATATTTTTGCATTGTGTTCTTGTTATCACCATCTAAGTTTTATTTTCTCCTGATGAATCTGAATCATTCTGAATTTCTTTAGATCCTCTTATGGAGAACTTTAATTACATTTTCATAGATATTTTTTATTGAACTGCATGAATGATACTTCTGATTATTATCAACTGGTCACTATTAACACTATTGTGACATTTCTAAACAGCATCATTGCACAGAATTATAGTCACTTACAAAAAAAGAAGAGGAAGTTAATGTAAGAAAGAAGCCAGTTAATACAATAAAAAGCCGCAGCAATAAGCAGAGGAACCTGATGGAAAGGTTGGTGGAAACTTCTAAAATTTTATTTTCATTATTCTTTCTCCTTAATGGCTGACTCATTCCCCCTCAGAAAACAGATCCCTTCTCTTCCAAATTGCATTGTGCATTGTATGCCAGTTTAGTCACTGATTAAGCTTCATGTCACACATTTGACTGGTTAAGAGAGGGTCAAAAAGTCATTCATCATCTGCCATCTCAGTCTGTACTTACTTCTTCTTTATTTACCATGGTTCACATATTAAAAGGAGAATTAGATGACCTTTCACAGAATAATAAAAATAAATGCACCCCCTACCCCGCACTTTAATGCTAGATCAGTGTAATTTGTAATTTAATAAAAAAAGAAATCTAGAAAGGTTTAGGAAATGTTTTTTTTTATTTTACCAAACCCTCAGCCCCCTCCTGTTTCTCCTTTATTTATCTGTCTGTTGCCAGAAATAAGGAAGCACACGTGTCTCAATTCAATTGTGTTTATTTAAGCTAGGCCAGGAATTTTAATGCATGTAAGGAAAGTGCCTAGTGTAGCAACTCTTTACTGCTATATAAATATATAATTATAGAGTCATTGAGTTGAAGGCCAGAAGGAACCATTATATCATCTAGTCCTGTATATCACCAGGCCACTAGCACCACCCAGTATAACCAAAATTAGACCAACACTACATATCACACATGCATAGCTTTACTTATTCTAGTAATCCCAATGGACTCCCTGTATCTGACTCACCATTGTCCTGTGGCCCCTTTGCACCATCCCTAGGGTGTTCCTACACAAGGGACAGAACCACCAAGCTGGGTGTTCTTGGGCAGAGGCAGGCCAAACTGGAGAAAGCGAGGAATGGAAGAGGAGGTAGCCAGATTATCCTTACACCAGGCAATTGTACACCACAGTAGTGGCTTATGGGAGCCATTCCAACAGGAGTGTAAATTAGGGCAGATGAAAGGCTGATCCAACCAAGAAGCCCATGAATGAATGAGAGCAAGCTCCCCCTTTTTTCTGCCTAATTCTAGCACGAGTGCAGGGGTGAGACTGTCCTAAAAGGGCTATGTTAATGTTAATAAAACTACTCACGTGTTTACATCTTTGCAGGATCAAACCTTACTTTGGGTGGCATGAGCCCAGTAGTGGAAAGTCATTTACATTATAAGGTGGGATCTTGATGGAGGAAGGGGAGTTTACAGAAAAACATTCCAGAAGTCATGTGATACCCCTAGAATATTTTTCATTTCTTCAAGACTGGATTTAAGTGACCTCAGAGGCTTAAAGGGTGTGATGTATGTTCATGTTGGAAGAGTGGGTATCACATTCAGGAAATATAGCTTTTGATTTGCAGACCTGTTTAGAAAGTATTATATTTTTCGTGCAGTATCAGCAAAGCGAAACTATTTGGTTTTGTTCATCTCTAGTCATGTTGTGTGATCCTATGCATCCTTGACATCTATGGCAGATACACTGATTGCTATCATCCCGGGCAATACACTGTCCTCTTTTAGTTTTGTCATTCTCTTTCTTCATTTTGTAAAGACCACCCTCCTTTTTTTTAACAAATGGATTCTTATAAAGTACAAAAATGATTCAAGGCTGGAAATAATTCCATACAGTGAATGACTTAAATAGCTCAATCTGTTTAGCTTCACAAAAAGAAGATCAAGAGGTGATTTTATTATAATGTACAAGTACCTTCCCATGAGGGAAAATTCCAAATATTAAAGAGCTCTTTAGTAGAGAAAGGCATAACAAGAAGCAATAGCTGGAAGCTGAAGCCAGGCAAACTCAAAGTAGAAATAAAACATAACTTTTAATAGTCAGGAATATTAACTACCACGGGAAGTGGTGGATTCTCCATATCTTGACATCTTCAAATCAAGACTGGATGCCTTCTGGAAGATATGATTTAGGCAAACAGAAGTTATTTGGCTCAGTACAGGAGTAACTGGATGAAATTCTATGGCCAGACTAAATTATCTAATCTTCTCTTCTGGTCTACAATCTATTTATCTGTGATGCTGTATGATTAAAGATGACTATTTATATAACTGATATTACCTCTTTATACAATTGCAACAAATCTTACACAAAGTGTGTTATGTAAGGTGTCAATGAAAAAGTTACAATATATCTAATATGATTATCCTGATTAAATCCACATATCACCTTTATATCTAACCTTTGATTATTTTCCTATGTATTTGTATCTCCAACATGTGTTTTGTTTCCAGCTGTTTTTTGAGGGGTGGGTTTTTGATAGCTCAGAGCCCAACAACACGCCTAGACCACTGCCAGCAGCTGGAATACCAACTATTATGCTTATTGATGAAAGCAACTAAAAGGAGGCCTTTCTGAAACATTAGCATAACTAATAGACCAGGAGTGGAGGGGGGAAGTGAGTGACCACGATGAGTAAGCATGACCATTTGCCCTTCTGACTTGAGCTTTGCTGAAGCATAAGGTTTTGCAAGATGGAAAGTCTGACAATAGTTAACTATTGCTAAGTGAAATACAACTGCTTAACTGATAGAAAATTCCCTACGTGACAGGCTGGAAAACTCCACACAACTTCTGCTCAGCAGTTTTGTTTTGTTTTGTTTTGTTGATGAACAAGCTATGTAATACTAACAAATTGGGTATAAAAGGAGGAAGAGATCTAAGCTCACTGGACACCTGAACACCTCTCAAGTTCCACTGCAAATAGAAGGTGGCCACTGGACATCTACAGTTATCTACTTGAGACCTCCTCAAGATCTTGGGTAAATATTAATCTGGGGTTAATTTGGGGTGCTCTACTGAACTATTGCAAACGTGGGTAAGTGCTGGAGACTAAATAAAGTAGAAGTGTTGAGTGAAAACACCTTTGTTTTCCTGCTTGGATCAACTATCTATCAGCCAGATGGGTCATGTTCCCATTGTTTTACTTCCTGCCACCACCTCATAAAGAGTAAAGTTACCAAGAGCTTTGTGTTCAGTAAAATCCCCTGTAACATGACATGCTTCAGATAGATTGATATCAGGGTTAGACAGATATGGGTTGATGTCCCATTAAGGACACTCTGCTCTCACAATGGACCATTAAAGAAACTCATCCCATCCAGATAGCTCTCCCCGAGGATGTCTCAGACAGCAAAAGGGCCAATGACCACTCCTGTGATTCAGCAAACATGTGAATGCATGGTGGGGGTGGACATGTGACCTTGGACTCCATCTTGGGACAATAAATTTCCATGCACGTGGCAAAGGATATAAAAGACCTCTAAGACACCTCAATTTTGCTTCTTTCCTGTTCCAATTCTCTGGATTGTGAATTTACAACCAAAAGGAATATTTTGAACTATGGACTGAGGACTTTGAAATCTTTTGGAACTTACCAGAGAGATTTTGCAAGCCAGCAGTTTATTCCATCACCATTACAAACCTGATATAAGGACTTTTAAATCATTTCTATGTGTATTATCTATTAACCATTTATAATTCTCTTTTCTTTTATTAACAAATCTTTATTTCATTTACTAAAGATTTGCTGACAGTGTGGTATTTGGGCAAGATTTGAGATACATATTGATCTGCTGGTAAGTGTCTTGACCTTTGGGGATTAGTAAGAATCTTGTATATGTTGAATCAGCTTATCAATAACCCCACACTATATTAGATCTGATTGTCTGGATGTGAGCCAAGATCTGGAACACTTAAAGGAGACTGTGTTTGGCTTCTGGTTAACCAGGGTGGTACTACAGAAACTCTTGCTTCTGGCCCAGTGAAGCTAATTATTGAATAAACCACTACCTTTGGGGATGTCTTCCTTATTTCTTGACGTCTGCCCTGAGTGTGGCATTCTTAATGTGGTCCATCACAGGCACCTGGTCACAGTATCTATAGAATTTTATTTTGCAGGACTGTGCAAACTTGAAGGTTTTTGAGACTATCTGCATTCAGGTGCCATGATGGAATCATTTTAGTTACATTTATTTTTTTAAAAGATGGCAATGGCTGGAAATATATATATATATATATATATATATATATATATATATATATTTTCCTACCTTAGTTAGTACTTTACCCATTGTGAGCACCCCTCCTATAAAAAGGCCACTATGGCTGCATGAGACATCAAAGGCCTGATCAAAAACTCACAGAACTCATTTGGGAGGATGTGTGTGTTTACATTCGTATATAGAAAAGATCAGCTGGCATAAGTTAATAATATTTATATTGGGTTTAGTGTGCTGATGCTGGGTGGTGTTGATGGCCTGTGACATACAGGAGGTCAGACTAAATGAACTAGTGGTCCCTTCTGGCTTTAAACTCTATTTAGCATCAATATAGCTCTTTCATCTTCTAAAAGCTTCTAATCATTAACTAATTGTCACAATACCGCTGTGAGATAGGTATCATCTCCATTTTATACTGGAGGAAACTGAGGCAAAAAGGTTCAGTGATTTGCCTAAGGCCACGCTGAGAGTTATTGTCAAGAATCAGAATTAAAGTCAATATTAGAACTCTGGAGTTTCTGGGCTTTTGGGATGGGATTTTCAATTGGAGTTGAGTGCCTGCATCACTTAGACCATTTGAAAATCCCACCCGTACTTCTGTGCTCAGAAAAAAACGGGCAATACCTCTGTCATAGGGAAGAAAATAGAATTGGCCCTACTTCCCAGACTGCAGTGGGTAATGAAGATAAACAGGATGGTTGGTCATAATATGTTTATTTATAATGATAATTCAGAATCAGAATCTCAATCAGAAAAGAATGAGGAAAAACCCTGAGTCTCTGGTGCCTGAGAATTTTCTTCAGCTCCTATTCTGAAAAATGGGAAACTGCTGAGGTAACATTTGACCGTTGCAAAGCACATCTATATCGCAAGCTTTCATGATCTCTGTGGCTGTAGTACAAGAAATACCAACAGTGATAAATTGTTCTCTCTTTAAAAAATGTAAATCAAGACTAGCATTTTGCTACAGGACTGAAGATTTTCTCAGTCTCAACCTGTGTTCTACAGATGCTGATGTCAACATTTAATAGATACATTTTTACTGCAGAGAAGAAATCAATGTGGTTTTCGTTCTATCGAAAAGGGAGAAAGGATAGTCCACTGGTTAGGAGTCTTGGGACTAGGGAGACCTGGGTTCATTTCCCTACTCTACAATAGTTTCCTGTGTGACCTTGGCAAAGCATGGAGTCTCTCTGTGCCTTAGTTCCCTATTTGTTACATAGGGATAGTACTACTCCCCTACCACACAGGACCCTTGTGAGGATAAATGAAATGAAAATTGTGAAGTGCTGAAATGCTATGTTAATGGGGTCTACATAACTACCTGAAGTACACTTATGAAGTTTGCAGATAACATAAAAATTAGGGAAGTGGTAAATAATGAGGAAGACAGGTCGCTGCTTCAGAGTGATCCCGATTGCTTGGGAAATTGGGCACAAGCAAACAATATATGTTTTAATACAGCTAAATGTAAATGTGTACATCTAGGAACCAAAGAATATAGACCATGCTTATAAGATGTGGGATTCTGTCTTGGGAAGCTGTGACCCTGATAAAGATTGGGGCGGTCATGGTAGATAATCAGCTGAACATGAGCTCCAAGTATGATGCTGTGGCCACAAAAAAACTAATGCAAGCCTGGGATGCAGAAACAGCGGAATCTTGAGTAGGAGTAGGGAGATTTTTTTACCTCTGGGTTTGGCATTGGTACAATTTCTGCTAGAATAAGGTGTCCAGTTCTGGTACTCACAGTTCAAGGAAGATGTTGATAAAGGGTTCAGAAAGAGCCACGAGAATGATTAAAGGATTAGAAAACATTCCTTATAGTGATAGACGCAAACTGCTCAATCTATTTAGCTTAACAAAAAGAAGGCAAGGTAAGAAGGCTGATTACAGTCTGTAAATAGGCTCTTCAATGAAGCAGAGAGAGAGATAACATGATCCAATGGCTGGAAGTTGAAGCTAGACAAATTCAGACTGGAAATAAGGTGAACATTTTGACAGTGAGGGTAATTAACTATTGGAACAATTTACCAAGGGTCATAGTGGACTCTTCATCACTGACACTTTTTAAATCAAGATTGTATATTTGTTTTTTAAAAGATATGCTCTAGGAATGATTTTGGAGACGTTATATTGCCTATGTTTTACAGGAGGTCAGATTAGATTACCACAGTAGTGCCTTCTACCGTTGGAATCTATGAATTTATTAAACTAAATTTAGTACTTGATAAACAAAGAATTACATCAATAGAAACCTGTTACACTGGAGAGGAGACTCAATTTTAACTCCTAACAGGATTTAAAGAAATACAATAATAATAATAATAATAAAAATATAATAATAATCATAGGAAAATTAACAGTTTGGATTAGAAATGTCCTTTTTTTTTCTTCAACCACTCTAGTTTTGACTGATATTCTGAATGAGTTTTTGTATCAAACTGAACCCCAACTCAGAATGAAACTCAGACTTTGAACTCAATTGAGAGTTTGAGTTTCGCACAGATCTAGCTGGCATATCTGCTTCATGTTTGCCACATAGAACTATAAACATTTATTCTACAGGGAAAGCAATACTATTGTGAGATTTTCTACATTGCCATTCACAGGATAAGGAAAGCCTGAGGCTGGAGTTAGTGCAGGTTATGAAGCAATTTAAGCTCCCTGTTTGGGATCAGATCAGGTATAAGTCAGCTTTTTCTATACTAGAATCCTCTCATCGGCTATTTTTAAGTAGTGAGCTTGAAAGAACCACCCTCCTGACAGAGTCAGATAAGAAACCACAACTAAACCACATATAAAATATTCACATAATACACACGGTGCATATTTGAAGTGAAATTCATGATAGATAGATAGATAGATAGATCGATCCTTTCTTTACATTTTCTTCTACCTTTAGTTTTTTGTGTGTGTGCATTCAGTAGCTTATTCCTACCTTAAGGATTCTTTCCAACTGAAATATCTGTCACTGCTGAAACTGAACAGACACACAAAGTGCTGTCATTAAACCATAGGAGACAATTTTCATAGACAGCTGCTTAAGCATTCCAGAGCAGCATTTTCCTATCAGCCAGCTTTAGAAGGTATTTGTGATTTATAAGTTTTAACTGGAAAGAAATGTGCAGCAGATAGCAAGGGTGAATGCAAACAGCAACCAGAAAAGATTTGCAGAATAAATCTGTTATGATCCCTCCATTTGTTGTTTTTCACAGTTAACACCAGAACTATAATTCTGTTCCCCCAATATTCTTTAAGGGATGGTTGTGCTTCTAGTTAATTGGGAACATATGAAATAACTCTCAGGGTAAAAATATTTTGGAGGGTGAACTGCTATGAAATGTAGCTTTTCATGCTATGAAATTTTAACCCAGCTGTGTCTCTTTTGTCCTGTACTTGTCAATATCAACACTAAGTAAGTTGCTTTTCTATACTAATTTGCTAATGCATTTTGACAATATCTGATAATATTATACTTTATTTCTTTAT
Organism: Chelonoidis abingdonii; assembly: GCF_003597395.2. NCBI lineage: Eukaryota > Metazoa > Chordata > Testudines > Testudinidae > Chelonoidis > Chelonoidis abingdonii. The sequence continues at coordinate 105,874,402 of NC_133773.1, forward strand.
CTTGGTGCCTTGGGGGTGAGGGTGGGAATATTTTAGTCTTACATAAAAAGTTAAATCAGATACGTGCTAGCGAATGGTGCCATATAATGAATCCTCTAGTTTCCTTCCAAGAAAAGATGCAAATAGTGCAAGCTTCTGACATGGATCTACTAATGTGCTTCAGTCTTGAACTGGGGGGATCACCTTTAAGGGATAAGAGGGTAGCTCATTCTCTATGCTGACTTCATCCTTTGGCCTCTCTGATAATTCTATTCTATTCTAGAGTCTCTAGTCTACTCTATGTTCTTATACCATGCTCCTCACCGTAATATCTGATTGCCTATTCAGGTAACACTGGCAACAAGGGTACCAACTGTGATTCATAAATTTTTTCTGATGTGCTACATAAACTATTTTAAAGACTAGAATCTTTGGGTGGTATCCATTTCTGATGTAAATGAAGTGGCTACATTAGAACATACCAGAGGTGCTGACTTTCAAATGTTCAGGAGGGTGCTCAACTCCTGCTTTGCCGCAGGTCCCGCCAGCCTGAACCCTGCTTCATCATATCCTGTTACACCCCCTGCCCTGAATGAACTCTACCTTTGCTCCTCCCTCTCTCCCTAGTGCTTCCTGCACATCACGGAACAGCAGATTGCAGCGGGCAGGAGGTGCTGGGAGCGAGAGGGAGTCACTGATCAGTAGGGTTCACTGGTGGGCAGGAGGTACTGGAGGGCTGCTGTTGAGTGCTCAGCACCCATCATTCCCCATTTCCCATGGGTGCTCCAGCCCTGGAGCACCCATGGAATCATCCCTGGAGCACCCACAGATTCAGCGCCTATGGAACATATCTCTAAATATTTAAAGGCCCAAGCATGATATGCAGTGTGTGACGAAGATCTAAAACAAGGGACAAAACAATGATTCACAAAGGAGACAAAATGCTATGTGACTAGTTCTCCTCTTTACTGTTAATTGTACTGGTACATCATTTTCAAAAAGGAACCAGATTTTGGGGGAACATAGGTAACTTTGGGACTAAAATGAATGGCATCCCTCAAAACAAGTGACACATGAATGTACAATGACTAGAATAACACCAGGGCTAAATTTGGTCTATTATACTTAAATTATAAGAATGTGAGTTACATTCACAACAGTCAGGACATTCATAATTATTTAAATTCTACCCTTAATTCTCCTAGTTTTTATGATTTAATATATAAATGTTACTGATTATACTATATGATGGGCAAAAGTAGATTCAAAGTGGATATGTGACTCGTGTGTGTGTGTTTGCGTGTGTGGTGAGCAGTAGGCTGTATAATATCTGAGCGACCGGTGTGCTCCCTCATTGTTAACGCAGAAACAGTCATTAGGTTCCTTCGTCAACCAAGTGTTTATTTTTCATCTATTTGGTATTTGTGGTCAGTTAAGTTCCTAATTTTCCTTTAAAAATGTATTCCCATTTGTTCTGGTGAAGCAAGCTGATGTTGCTATTGCTATGGGTGACCAGTGTGTTTATGTAGGGCTGTGGAAGCACAAGGACACAATTTTAGCACCGGCCTTTGGTTATGCTCTTTATATCTTTATATACTGGAGGCATATCAAATTGTCCAAATTGAAAGTTAATATGGGAGTCAGTTCCAAAGTTGACTACTGAGGGAGCTATTAATTGTGGTTCCTATTTGGCAGAACATGAGAATGGATGGAGGCTGACTGTGGAGTTAAGGGCAAATTAAGCGTTGGCTGAAGTCTGCATGGAAAGGAGAACCCTGTGGAGAAAAGTTAAGATGTACCAGAGAGACAAGGTGGGGGAGGTAATATGTTTTATTGAACCAACTTCTGTTGGTGAGAGGACAAGCCTTCAAGCTTACATAGAGCTCTTCTTCAGCTCTGGGAAGGGAACATCCAGTGTCACAGCAAAACTGGGACAGACACAGCTTCGCTGTATACAAGAAGTGCCAGAAGCGATCGCAATGAGTGTTTGTTTAGAGTGCAACATTTCCATGGGTGAGTATTTAAGGAGGGCAGGACATGGTTCTGGTATGCACAGCTACAGAAGCCACAGTCTTTTATACTATTTTTTGCCAGAATGGACTTCATGTGTGTGTAGCAGGCCCGAGGAGATAGTTTGAGAGAAGATCACACATTTTTTTTCACTTTTTCCAGTTTTTCCAGTTATTCTGCCTGCCAACATTTTATGAGATTTATTGTTTTGTTTTGTTTTTGTTTAATTTTTTAGAGGCATGCTAAAAAGAAGATATTTGCTGATTTGATAAGGGATTGATAAGGATTATTGAAAGAAGAGATAACAATGATAGGGAAGAATTGATAAGAATAAGAGCCGCTTAGGAGATGCAGAGAAATACACATAGAATCCAGATTTGATTGAAGAAACTGAAAAAAAAAAGAGTGCTGTTATTTCTGTGGCTAGAACATCCTCAGTCTCTTCTACCTAATTAGAAAGAAGTTTGGATGTTCAAAAAAATGCACAAGATAAACATGTATAGTAGGTTGACCAGAAGGAAGATGTACGGTTCAAATTACATTTCAGTGCCACATGAAAAATTAAGATTTTATTTGACTATAAAATGGAGTAGTGGAGAAACCACCTACTCTAAAAAAAAAAATGGTAAATTTGAAAATGAGCTGTCAGAGTGGGAAAAAATTGGAGCATTGGAAGGCAAAGTTCACATGTTAGAAAAATCTAATGAGAAAATGCAAAGCATAATAGAATCTCAGCAGGTTCAGGTTGACAACATGCAGAATTGGATGACATACAATAATTTCTGAATAATTAGCATCTTGAAGGGCATGGAAAGCTCTAACATGGAGGACTTTCATTTGCAAATTTTACATGTCCTTCTGGGTACCAGAAGCTTCTGAAATGCATTAGTTATTGAACGTGCTTATAGACTAGATATTATATTGTGTAATATTAATACCAAGACTGCTCCATAGGCAAATAACTGTGAAGACTTTGAACTTCAAAGACTTCTAAATTTGGCTGGATTGAAAATGAATATTTTTTCAAACTCTGCTAAGACATCCATTCAGCAAGGGTTCTCACAAGAAATTCAACCAAGAGAAGACCCAGAGTTTCCCATATAGTGCAGCTACTTTGAGAGGATAGCAGTCTGCTGGAGGATTGAACGAAGGTAAGGGATCTCCTATATGTGTAAAACCAATCTAATGGTTCATTTACCATCTCCTTGCTGCCAGCAAAGAGTTTGGGGTGGCAAAAATGGTAGAGCCAGCCCTGTTCAGGAGACCCTAGGAGCCAAAACCAGCACACAATTGGTCTAGATTTTTGCACCCACACCAAACTCTTCTGTCTACTCTGCAGATGAGGATTTGCCCAATCTATTTTGGCAGAATTGTGAGATTTCATATGAAAGTGCAGCCTGGAGTTCATTACTCAGCAAGACTATTTTGTGTTATTGGTATTGCAATAGCACCCAGCAGTACCAATGAAGATTAGGGACACAGTGTTTTGAAGAGAGGAAATGATACAAGTAATATAATGAGAGACAATTCTTGCCCAAATGATTTTTACACTCCAACTCAGATAGGAAGAAAACCTCAGTTTTTCTTTAATTCTGTAGATGCATAAAACTATGATGATTTTTGGTCTCGGTGTACCAGTAACAAAGTAGTTAATCTGTTATTACAAAGAAAGGAAGCATTTCAGGAGTTTCTCCAAAACAATCATATTATGTGGTTATTGTTCAGGAGGAAACAATTAGGACAGTTCCAAGAACCCTGAATTTCAAATTGGAAGAAAAGAAAAGCTTCAGCTAGGGAATGGAATTGTGGGGTTTTGTTAATGATTCGGGAGAACAAGCTGCTTTGAAAAGGAAGGAGCTGACAAACTGAGGGATTGAGTAAATTCTGATGACTCATGTATGGAGCTAATTTTTTAGGTTTTTTTGTTTGGGATTTTTTGCTTGCTTGGGGAAGTTAGGATATACAGTTATGTAGAGTTGAATAAGTGGTATGAAGAGATAATTATGCATCAAAATGAAAGTAAATATTAACATAACATTCATTTTTAGAATGTTGGAATGTCGAAGGCACTCAGTGACAGACTTGAAGAAAATGTTTATGCATTTGTAAACTAGACTTTCTTTTATTATCAGCGATACACTTGATAAAAACAGATAAAATTGCTTTGGGGAAGGTGATGCAACTTTTTTTTCAGGCGCTGTTTAGGATGCAGAACTTATGCAAGGTTAATGGTATTGCATTAATGAAACTCATTCTTACTATAGAAGGAGATGCACTGGAATTTGTAGGAAACTAGGAGCAAGACAGATATTGATGATCAATAGTTATGTTCCAGGGGTAAGATTCCCAGTTGGTGTAAATTGGCATAGTTCCATTGACTTCAAGCTTTCCCTGGCATCAGGTGTTTAAAATATCTCCTGTTTAATGAAAAGCTTGATGTTTTCAACTTTGGAACTGTTTTTATGAATGTGAGTGACAATTTTAATTGGAGGCAAGGTAGAACACAGAATCCGAGTTGTGCCCAAGTGTTCATGGAAGCACAGAAGCATAGAAGATTAGTGTAGGAAGAGACCTCAGGAAGTCATCTAGTCCAACCCCTTCTTGAAGCAGGACCAACCCAGCCAGGGCTTTGTCAAGCCAGGCCTTAAAAACCTGTAAGAATGGAGGTTCCACCACTTCCCTAGGAAACCCATTCCAGTGCTTCACCACCCTCCTACTGAAATATTTTTTTCCTAATATACAACCCAGACCTCCCCCACTGCAACTTGAAACCATTGCTCCTTGTTCTGTCATCTGACACCACTAGAACAGCCAAGCTCCATCCTCTTTGGAACCCCCCTTCCAGTAGTGGAAGGCTGCTATCAAATCCACACCTTACTCTTCTCTTCTGCAGACTAAATAAGCCCAGTTCCCTTAGCATCTTCTCATAAATCATGATCCCCAGCCCCATGATCATTTTCATTACCCTCTGCTGGACTCTCTCCAATTTGTCTACATCCTTTCTGTAGTGGGGGGCCCAAAACTGGAGACAATGCTCCAAATGTGGTCTCACCAGTGCCAAATAGAGGGGGATAATCACTTCCCTCAATCTGTTGTCAATGCTCCTACTAATGCAGCCCAATATGCCGTTAGCCTTCTTGGCAACAAGGGCACACTGCTGATTCATATCCAGCTTCTTGTCCACTGTAATCCCCAGGTCCTTTCTGCAGAGCTGCCACTTAGCCAGTCGGTCCCCAGCATGTAGCAGTGCATGGGATTCTTCTGTCATAAGTGCAGGACTCTGCACTTGTCCTTGTTGAACCTCATCAGATTTATTTTGGCCCAATCCTCCCATTGTCTAGGTCACTCTGGACCCTATCCCTACCCTTCAGCATATCTACCACTCCTCCTAGTTTAGTGTCATCTGCAAACTTGCTGCAGGTGCAATCCATCCCATCATCCAGATTATTAATGAAGATGTTGAACAAAACTAGCCCCAGGATTGACCCTTGGGCCACTCTGCTTGATACCAGCTGCAAACTAGACATTGATCCGTTGATCATTACCCATTGAGCCCAACAATCTAGCCAGCCTTCTATCCACCTTAAAATCCATTCATCCAATCCATACTTCTTTAACTTGCTGGCAAGAATACTGTGGGACACCATATCAAAAGCTTTTCTAAAATCAAGGTATATGACGTCCACCGCTTTCCCCATATCAACAGAGCCAGTTATCTCCTCATAGAAGGCAATCATGACTTGCCCTTGGTGACTCCATGTTGACTTTTCCTGATCACCTTCCTCCCCTCCAAGTACTTCAAAATGGATTTCTTGTGGACCTGCTCCATGATTTTTCCAGGGAGTGAGGTGAGGCTGACCTGTCTGTTGTTCCATGGATTCTCCTTCTTTCATTTTTTAAACATGGGCACTATATATGTCTTTTTCCATTAATCCGGGACCCTCCCGAGTCCCCGTGACTTTTGAAAGCTAATGGCCAATGGTTCTGCAATCACATCAGCCAACTCCCTCAGCACCCTTGGATGCATTGCATCTGGCCCTATGGACTTGTGCATGTCCATAACCTGTTCTTTCACCACTGAGGGCTGCTCACCTCCTCCCCATACTGTGCTTCCCAGTGCAACAGTCTGGGAGCTGACCTTATTTGAAGACTGAGGCAAAAAAACATTGAGTACTTCAGCTCTTTCCATTTCATCTGCCATTAGGTTGCCTCCTCCATTCAGTAAGGGTCCCACACTTTCCCGGACATTATTCTTGTTGCTAACATGCCTGTAGAAACTCTTCTTGTTACCTTTCACATCCCTTGCTAGCTGCAACTCCAGTTGTGCTTTGGCCTTCCTGATTATACCCCTGAATGCTTGAGCAATATTTGTATACTCCTCCCAAATCATCTATCCATGTTTCCACTTCTTGTAAGCTTCCTTTTTGCATTTAGGCTCACCGAAGAGTTCACTGTTAAGCCAAGCTGTTCGCCTACCATATTTTCTATTCTTTCTGCACGTTCAGATGGTTTGTTCCTGCTCCCTCAGTAAGGCTTCTTTAAAATACAGCCAGTTCTCCCTCACATTAGTCTCCAAGGGGTTCCTGCCCATCAGTTCTCTGAAGGAGTCAAACTCTGCTTTTCTGAAGTCCAGGGTTCATATTCTGCTGCTCTCCTTTCTTCTTTTTTTCAGGATCCTGAACTTGACCATCCCATGGTCACTGTGGCCCAGGTTGCTACCCATTTTTACTTCCCCTACCAATTCTGCCCTGTTTGTGAGCAGCAGATCCAGAGGAGCATGGCACCTAGTTGGTTCCTCCAGCATTTGCCCCAGGACGTTGTACCCAACACTCTCCAAAAACTTTTCTGGTTGTCTGTGCACTGCTGTATTGCTCTCCCAGCAGATATCAGGGTAATTGAAGCTTCCCATGAGAACCAAGGCCTCTGATCTGGAAACTTCTGTTAGTTGTCTAAAGAAAGCCTCATCTACCTCATCCTCGTTGTCTGGTGGTCTTGTTGCTCTCGCCTCTAAACTTAACTCAAAGACTTTCAACAGGCTTTTCTCCAGTTTCATACTGGAGCTCTGAGCAATCATACTGCTTTTGTACATATAGTGTAACTCCTCCAACTTTTCTTCCCCACCTGTCCTTCCTCAACAGTTTATACCCATCTATGACAGTGCTTCAGTCATGTGTGTTATCCCACCAAGTCTCTGTTATTCCAGTTATGAAAGTATTCCTAACTGGTGAGTTAGATGTAGACTGTTTCTAGTGGTTATGGTTCCAGCCTCATTCCAAAGTCAGAAAGGGACTCTTTTGTTTCATTTTAGGAAGGAAGGAAGTAGGAAAATTTACATAGGCTTAGCATCATTTTATTTGTATTTGTTTTTATAATTAAGATAGATAATACTGATTTTCTATTTTTATCTATTTACATTTTCATATTTTGGGAAATTATGGGGATTTTAGACAGTAGACAATGATATCCAAATAGTTAAAGCTTTATGGCAATTAAAACACAAAATGTCAACATATATAAAGTAAATATCCTTAAATCAAACTCTAAGTTCTCAAGAAACATTTTTTTTTGTAATTTCCCCATCTGTATTATCAATGAAGATATTTTGTCATCAGTTTTTGTGTATTCAGTGACACAAAATTTACCAACATGTACAGATAAAAGTCTAATCCATCTAAGCCTAAATATACAGCAGTAGGAAAGTCAAAGCCACAAATGCTCTAAAGAAACCAAAAGCAGTTGCATAGTCTGTGTCATAGTAAATTAAGAGAAGCATATGAGCTAGTGATCTATGAAAATGAAAAAGGGAACCCAGGTTTGACTAAGGGAAGAAGGTAATGGGCCAGAGAAAGAATTTTGTCAGTGTCTATAACTGTCTTCTACTCCCAGGAAGACAGCACTTGTAGTGAAGTGTAAGGAGTTTGTTGGGGCAGAAGGTTTGTAGAATAAGGGTTTAAGGGCCTGGTTGAGAATATAGGATTTGCAAACTTGATCAGCCCAAGCCTCTGGCAATGCCTGAAGGAGGGGGGAAACCCACCAATCATTTACACCAACTTGCTACACTATACAGGGGGTGCGGGGGAGAATGACCTTCCTAACTCCAGTGCCAATTAACTGATGCCCTGAAGCATGGGGAGGGATTTTAAAGTTTCAGATAAAGTTTGCATATGTATTCAAACATTTATTTATTCAATCTAAAAGAGTGTTTTAGAAAATATTAACATACTTGATAAAGCAAACTTAATTAATTTGTAGTCTCCGATGTACCATTGTAGAGCAAACCAGGATTTTCAGGATGATTAAGTGTAGGGGGCTTAAAAAGAGGGCAAACCTGGAGATTTTTTGACAGTTAAAAGTCCGGCAGTGCAGCAGGGGTAAGGCAGACTCCCTACCTGTCCTGGTTCCATGCTGCTCCTGCAAGCGGCCGTCCCATTCTGGAAGTCCTGGGGGGAAACGGAGGACACAGTATCTTTGCGTGCTCCTCCTGCCCCAAGTGGTGACTGTACAGGTCCCATTGGCTGGGAACTGTGGCCAATGGGAGCAGCGAGGGCAGTGCCTGTGGGCAGGGAAAGTGCACGGAGACCCGCTGATCCCCCCACCTAGGTGCCACTGCCAGAGGGATGTGCTGGTCGCTTTTGGGAGCCACTTGAGGTAAGTGCCACCTAGCCAGACCTCATCTCCTCCTGCACTCCAACCCTCTGCCCCAGCCCAGAGCCCACACCCAAACTTCCTTCTAGATCTCACACCCCTCACCCCCTCCCATACCCAACACCCTCCCAGAGCCTGCACCCCCTCCCGCACTCCAACCCCCTGCCCTAGCCCAGTGTCCACATCCCACACCCTCTGACACACCCAAACTCCCTCCCAGAGCCCACACCCTGCATCCCCTCCGGTAATTCAACCCCATACCCCAGCTTGGTGAAAGGGAGTGAGGGTGGGGGAGAGTGAGCAACAGAAAGGGGGGTGTAAATGTCTGCTGTTGGGGTTCGTCCCTCTCAGGGGCTGCTGGGAGCCAGGCTGCCTCACTACATGGCACAACAAACGACAGTTCTGGGCTCAGACCCTCAGGCAGGGGCTGAGCAAACAGTTCAGTATATTAAACCCAGGCCCTAGGTCAGGGCGGGGCTACAAACAACAGTTCAGGGCCCAGACCCTCAGGTAGGGGCTGAGCAACCAGTTCAGTAATTTAAGCCCAGGCCCTAGGTCAGGGTTGGGCAACAAACAACAGCGCAGGGCTCAGACCCTCAGGCAGGGGCTGAGAAAACAGTTCAGTAATTTAAGCCCAGGCTCCTGGGCCTGAGCGTCGGAGCGAGGGGGAGAATGCCACCCGTGAGTGGGGTGGCAGGGGGACGCAGGCTTGCCCACTCCTCTGCGTCCCAGCCCGGGGCCCTAACAGCGGCAGGCAGCCTGCTGCTGTGTCAGTGGGGATCCTGGCCGCAACACACTGACATTGGCTCTGGGTGTGCTGCAGCCAGACTAGGGTCGGCTGCCCCCGGGCTACTTCCGACCTCCCCCTCTACTGGTACCTCTGTCTCAGCGGCGTCTTCCGCAGCGTCCCACACCATGGGATCCTCAGGATACTGAGTCAGGGGTAAACTGGGCAGCTCCTCGGGTTCCCTTTGTACAGACTGGCCTAGGGGCTGTTCCAGCACCTGGTTGGCATCCAGGCTCTGCAGGTATGGCCAGTCCTCAGGTCGGTGTCAGGCGGCAGGAGTCTCCCCAGCGGGAGCTAAGGCACCAGCATCTGTCCTCTCTGGGGGCCAGGCAGCTTCTGAGCCCAGGGGCTGGGCTTTTATACTTCCTGCCCTGCCCCTTGACCTCTGGTGGGCAGGCACAGGCTCCTGTGGCTCCACCCACTTTGGAGTTTGTAAGGGCTCGTCCCTCTCTGGGGCGACTGGGAACCAGGCTGCCTCACTACAGGGGGCAATGGAGTGAATGGGGGCCTGGGCTCAGAGAAGGGGTGAGGTAGGGGGTGGACAAGAGCATTTGATTTTGTGCAAGTAGACAATTGGCCACCCTATTCAAATCTTGTCTATTTTATAGAACTCAGATTGCGATTCTACTTTTATTTCATAGATAAGCAACTTTGATCTGTATGCTTATTACTTATAATCACTTAAAATCTATCTTTCTATAGTTAATAAATCGGTTTTATATTTTACCTAAACCAGTGGATTTTGGTATAAAGTGCTTGGGAAATCTACTCAGGAACAAGAGCTGGTTCATGTCCCCTCCACATTAAGAAAGGGACATACTGGGTAATAAACTTACACTGGTCACCTGGGCAAGACAGTACTGCTCTCGGACCCTAGGCTGGGGAGCTGAGGGAATGGCTGGAGTGTCTCTATTGTTAGTTCATGAGTGACAGGAGAAGCATTCACGTAATTCTGCTGCATGTGTCTCTGCCTATGGATGTCTGTGCAAGTGCACGACCTGGCGTGGTTTGCAGCTTGTCATAGCAGGAGAGGGAGCCTAGGTTGGTAAAACAGAGGGCTCAGCGGTACCCTAGTTCCAGGTTGCACCCCAAGGAATCCATCACACTCACCCACTCTAATATTATACATAATCACTTGGCTGACAAGGTTTGATTTTACACGTTTATGCTTGTAATGTAGCCTGTTAAGCAATGCTGAGAAAGAGACCACAATGGAAATGGAAAGTGATGCTACAGCTTAGTCAGATATATGTGCAGCAAGCTATTTACTGATAAACTTTTCAAAAGCACTTAAGTGGTCATAAGTCCCATGTTCATGCTTACTTAGGCACTTAGGGCAGATTTTTAAAGGTATTTAGATGCCTACCTCCCATTGATTTCAAAGGGCATTAGGCACCTAAATGCCTTGGGCCAATTTTCAAGGGTATTTAGGTGCCTAAATATCCTTATTGACATCTAGTGGGATTTTCAAAAGTGCCTAAACAAGTTAGGGGTCTAACTCCCATTAAAAGTCTTATGGCAATTTTGAAAAAAACACTAGTCACCTATCTGTATCTTTGGGCACCTAAATACTATTGTAACTCTGGCCCTTAGGAGCCTAAGTCCCACTGAAAGTCAATAGGACATAACTTTAGAGGCATTCAGTCATAATCCCACAGATGGTAGACTTAGAGTCCTAAATGTCTAAGGCCTGGTGTATCCTACAGAGTTAGGTCTATGTATGGCAGCTCACATCAACCTAATTCGGTAAGTTCCTACACTGATATGGTGCTCCCACCAATGTAAGTCGCCCACTACATTGACTTAATAACTCCTCCTCTGCAAGAGGCATGGAACTTAGGTCTTTGTAGTTATGGTGGGTGACACACTGTCTGTATAGACACTGTATTACTTATATCGCCTGTAAGTTGTCAGCCTCATGTGGGACTCACAGCTAGAACCACCACACCTGGGGGCTGACAGCCAAATCTGTCACCCCTGGGGTGGGGAAGGGTCTCCAGCTGTGAGCCCCACATCAGGCTCGCAGCTTGGGCTGTCAGCCATGGGATAGGCAGTGGAACTCCATCTGTGAGCCCCATGCCAGATTTGCAGCTTAGGCTGTCAACTCCAGAGAATGGGGAAGCCTCTAGCAGTCAGTGTCCCACAATGCCGCACTTCCTTTGGTGAGAGCACTTCTGGTGAGGATGCACACAGTCAACAGAGGGAGATAGTGTCCGTGTGAACCGCCGCTTGAATTACTGCGATGGCTGTACGTCGACTTAATTTTGTAGTGTAGATAAGGCCTAATGTCTAAATCACTTTTCAAAATAAGATTTAGGCTCCTAAGTCATTCAGGTGCTTCTGAAATATTTAATCCATGAGTTTAAATGCTATAAGTGCTATATGAATTAAGCATTTGCAGAGAGCACTGTTAATGTGATATAATATAAAGTGACCACTAATTTGAACATGGGATAAGAATATACCTACATATGCATTTTTGATCCCTCTGATATGGACATTGAATGAAATTCACATCTCCTGCAAATGGGCTCGATGCAGGTGAAGTGTGGGTGCCCTGGGGAGATGAAATTTGCAACCCACCCTTGTTAAAGGTGCAGGATTACAGGATAGCTCCCACCTTATCACAACTCAAGTCTATACGATGCATTGTTGATTGCAGCCCCACTATGATATTGGTACGTGATGTTAGATGATAGTCTATATCACTTGTGAGCGATGTTAGAGCTAATGGGCTTATATAATTAGGGATCTGCTGGCCTTTCCCTAATGTTACCCTGTGCACCAGCCTCTATGGGTATGTCTATGCCTCATTAGAAACCTGGGCTCAGACTCAGGTTTGAGCCCAACTCCCCACATCTCCTATCATCCATACACAAATCTGTCTGACTTGGATCAGCAAACATGCACACTTCAACTCCTAAAACTCACCCAAGGGGGTTGGTTTGAGTCCAAGTTCCACTGAGATGCTAGTTCAAGGCAAGTCATCTTGCAGTATGGATGCAGCTCATGCCAAAGACCAAAGTCAAAAGGTCTACGTAATGCAGTACAGATGCATTAGCATGGTTGTGAGACCTATATCCAGCAACTGTAAACTCTGGTTTACAACACAGTGTAGATACCCAGTCATGGGCTTGGAAACAATAAGTCCACAAGCACAGGTCTGCACAGACCTAGGTTAACAATGCAGTATTATTAAGGTCCAGAAAGAGAACTCCTCCTTATGGGCCTGGCACTCCACTGCCCTGACCTTTGTATAGTTATTTACATCTATGGCACAGAAATGTAAACTGTATTTAAAATGCCAGACCATTTGTATTTGGTTGTATTTACTTTCACTTTCACAAGTGTAAATAAGTTGTAGAGATCAATACAGCATAGGGAGGTGGATGAACCAGGTGTCCTAACAATTCTTTCATTTCTAATTTCTATGATTCTGTAATTGGGTTTAAATGCAAATGAAATAATATGGAAAAAGTAGAAAAGTTCATTACCTGATCTGTGGCTTTATGATATGAGCTGGATGATTACATGCATGACTGATGAAAAGAAAAGAATCACTGAGGGTAATTGGGGGAAATCAGAGTCCAAGAAGGTAACTTATTTCATTCTTTTGAGGAAGCACATACAGTGTTTAAAACATTTCTGTGAATCTTTATAAACTCTCAGAGGAGGTGGATTCCAAAGATTAATGATTCCTTGTGTCTATGAAATCTAGCTAAATGATCTCCAGAGGCTGGAGAATGTTTCAGGATATTTAGTATATATTGGTTCAACTACAGATAAACTTTAATATGGGGAAAATTACAAGAATAAATAGGTTAATTTCAAAGACCAAATCCTTTTTCCTTATTCTTGTGGATAGTCTTATTGTCTTGTGTTGACTTCAGTGGGACTTTTCACATGAACAAGGAAAACACGTTTGACCCAAAATTATCAAGCTTTTTACAATAATGTAGTTCATTTTTTCTGTAGATTCTGAGGTCTTGCTCACTAGAGATTTAATTTCTGATGTTCTGGAGCAAACACTTCTAGTTTTAAATGCATTAACTGGTTGAAATATTTCTGTTGCACTACAAGGGGATATACAATAAAATTGAAAGGTGGCAAATTTAAAAATGATGAAAGGAAATATATTTTCACACAGTGAACAATTAATCTTTGGAATTCATTCCCACAAGATACCATTGGACAACAACAGCAGTCTGTCTAGTCCAATGTCCTGTCACGAATGATGACAGCTTCTTCATTCTTCAATGAGAATGCAAGAAAACCTACAGCAAGCAGCCAGGGGATACTCTGTTTCCAGGGAAAGTTCCTTCCTAGCCCTAACCCCCCGGAGTTGGAGGTTGGTTTATGCCACTCAATATTTTCCTGCAATTTAGGAGGCTTCTAGTCCCTCCTATTCTCTATCTGTGGCACATAATAGTCTAATCTCCTGAGGGCTGTAATATTTTGGTCTCATTGAGGTTGCTGGATTTAGTGTATGGGTACTGGGTGGTTTTGGTGTCCTGTGATATATGGGAGATCAAATTATATGATCTAGTGGTCTCTTTTGTGCTTAAACTCTATGACTTTCTGTGGGTTTATATACTTTGCAAAGTTCAAGTTTATTCATTTTAATAATTGCTATTGTAACTCTGGATATTCGTGTTATATATTGAAGAAACTTGCTAAACTCTTAACCTCACTGATCTCGGTGATATCTTACGGTAGGCACTCAATGTCTTACAGGATTGGGTCAATATTCAGCTATATCAAAACTGCGTGTTTCAAGTGTTACTAGACTATTTATATAAAAAATCACTAGGAAAAAAAATCAAAAGCTTTTTTTGGTTTACTACATAACATATAGATCTCAACACAAAATATAAATTAAAATAAAATTATATTTGAGTACATTAGTTTGGTTCTCCCATAACTTGAGAAGTACACACACATATTATACAGGTTTGTTTTTAATTCCCAAAACATTTTAACAAATTACTTCTAGGTTAAGAGCGTTTGTCTGAGAAATTTCAGCACACGGTGGATTTATAGGCTTAGTCATATAATGCCAGAAAAAAGAGTTGATTAAGAAAGAATAAAAAAACAAACAAACAAAAAAACCCTATAATGACGGTAGCATGTGGTGCCATAAAATCATATTTCCTTTGCAGGGAAGTTTATTCTTGAACATTATGACCTTATAGACCCATTCTCAGTGGCAGTGATGCTAAGCCGTTCCAGTAGAAAGAAGTCTAATGTTAAATGGCCCTAATCATAAAAAATAAAATAAAATAAATCACTGCTTTTGTGATTATGATAGAGTGCAGGAAGGGAGGAACTATGGTATGCACTTTTACAGAATAAAATATGCTTTTCTGCATATCATGAAACTCTTTTTTTCCCCTGCAGGTGACTCGGTTGCTCTCTACTCGCTCCACAGAAATATGAATAATGTCTAAAACATAGTGGAATTGGAAGGCAAAAAAAGGCATTCAGAAGTTGAGCTTGGAAAAAATTGTGTATTCATGAAAAGAAGAAACCCTTTGAAAATAGAAGCAATAACCTTGAGCTGCAGTTATTTTGTATCAGCCAGCTATGAATAAACTTGTTGGGGATTTAGAAATTATTTTGCTATTCCTCAATAATAAGTAATGATTGCTTGAATAAAGTCATCCTCTATGCATACATACAAGCATATGCACTGGGGACCGAATTCCGTTCTCCTAAGTACCTTGGTGTAAATCCAAAGTAACTTCACTGAATTTGGTATAAATAAGACCAAACATTCATACATAGAGACAGAAGCCAGTTGCAGAGGCTGTGACAGAAATTACAGCCAATCTACGTACAGAAACATCAATATTATGTTTCCAAGTTATTTCTCTTACTTAGATAAACACATTAACCTAACCTCTTCCTCAGCCTTCACCAATATACTACAGAGTGAAAAGAGTCCCTTCCAGTAGATTTATACATTTGAAGGTCAGAATGGATGAGGGAGATCATCTGACTTTCTGAATAACACAGTCCACAGAATTTCATCCAGTAATTCCTACATCAACCCCATTAATTTGGGGTGGAACTACAGCATATCTTTAAAAAAAGAAATAATATTGTGTTGGGGTTTTGGTTGATGGAGATGGAAGGGAAGAAGTGATGCTGTGACCCCTTGCACGAGGCTGCAATGCTAATGATGTGTTATTCCTTGACTTCAGCAAAGCTTTTGATATGGTCTCTCCCATTCTTGCCAGCAAGTTAAAGAAGTATGGGCTGGATGAATGGACTATAAAGTGGATAAAACCGGCTAGATCATCGGGTTCAACAGGTAGTGATCAATGGCTCCATGTCTAGTTGGCAGCCGGTATCAAGCGGAGTACCCCAAGGATCAGTCCTGGGGCCAGTTTTGTTCAATATGTTCATTAATTATCTGGAGGATGACGTGGACTGCATCCTCATCAAGTTTGCAGGTGACACTAAAATGGGAGGAATGGTAGATATGCTGGAGGGTAGGGATAGGATAGAGAGAGACCTAGACAAATTAGAGGATTTGGCCAAAATAAATCTGATGAGATTCAACAAGGACAAATGCAGAGTCCTGTACTTAGGACGGAAGAATCCCATGCTCTGCTACAGACTAGGGACCGAATGGCTAGGCAGCAGTTATGCAGAAAAGAACTTAGGGATTACAGTGGATGAGAAGCTGGATATGAGTCAACAGTGTGCCCTTGTTGCCACTGTATAAGTAGGGGAATTGCCAGCAGATTGAGAGACATGATCATTCTATTTAACATTGGTGAGGTCTCATCTGGAGTACTGTGTCCAATTTTGGGCCCCGCAATACAAGAAGAATGTGGAAAAACTGGAAATAGGGCAACAAAAAAGATTAAGGGTAGGGAGCACATGACTTATGAGGAGACGCTGAGGGAACTGGGATTGTTTAGTCTGCAGAAGAGAAGAATGAGGGGGGATTTGATAGCAGCTTTCAACTACCTGAAAGGGGGTTCCAAAGAGGATGGATCTAGACTGTTCTCACTGGTACCAGATGACAGAACAAGGAGTAATGGTCTCAAGTTGCAGCGGGGGATGTTTAGAATGGATATTACGAAAAACTTTTACTAGGAGAGTGGTGGAGCACTGGAATATGTTACCTAGGGAGGTGGTGGAATCTCATTCCTTAGAGATTTTTAGGGTCAGGCTTGACAAAGCCCTGGCTGGGATGATTTAGTTGGGAATTGGTCCTGCTTTGAGTAGGGGGTTGGACTAGATGACCGTTCCGAGGTCCTTCCAACCCTGATATTCTATGATTCTATGATTCATTTGGTTTGAGGAGTCTCCAAACAGGGTACCTGTAGCAGCAACCATCCTCCCCCGTCACTCCAGGTGTCCTGGATTTGACCTTAGTTTCAGATTTCATGCTTGCTCACGGTCTATTAGACTGGGAAAGATCACAGCAAACTTTTCTGCTACATTTTTGCTATTAACTTTGTTAACCAATTAAATTAGTCTCTAAGGAGAGTAAGACGATATAGCTCTTCAGGATGATAAGAGTGCCTTAGATTTAACGTGATTTAAAATATCTAAGGGTGTGTCTACACTACGGGATTATTCCGATTTTATAAACCAGTTTTGTAAAACAGATTGTATAAAGTTAGTGCACGCGCCACACTAAGCACATTAATTCGGCGTGTGCGTTCCTATTCCGAGGCTAGCATCGATTTCTGGAGCGTTGCACTGTGGGTAGCTATTCCGTAGCTATCCCATAGTTCCCACAGTCTCCCCCACCCCTGGAATTCTGGGTTGAGATCCCAGTGCCTGATGGGTCAAAAATCATTGTCGTGGGTGGTTCTGGGTAAATGTCGTCAGTCATTCCTTCCTCCGGGACAGCAACAGCAGACAATCATTTCGTGCCCTTTTTCCCTGGATTGCCCTGGCAGACGCCATAGCACGGCAACCATGGAGCCCGTTCAGCTTTTTTTTACTGTCACCCATATGTACTGGATGCCACTAACAGAGGCGATACTGCAGAGCTACTCAGCAGCATTCATTTGCCTTTGCATGACAGCAGAGACGGTTATCAGTCGTTCTGTACCGTCTGCTGTGCCATTTGAGATGACGGTTATCTGTCCTTCTGTACCGTCTGCTACTGTCATGGGTGTCCCTGGCTGAGGTTGGCTGGGGGCACAAAGACAAAAATGGGAATGACTCCCTGAGTCAATCCCTCCTTTATAGTATCTAAAAATAGAGTCAGTCCTGCCTAGAATATGGGGCAAGTGTATTAGAGAACCAGTGTATCAGAGAACCAGAGAGCACAGCTGATCTGTGTCAGATCCCGCAGAAATGATGAGCTGCATGACATTCACAGGGGGTGCCCCTGCAACAACCCCACCTGTTGCTTCCCTCCTCCCCCAACCTTCCTGGTCTACCGTGGCAGTGTCCCCCCCATTTCTGTAATGAAGTAATAAAGAATGCAGGAATAAGAAACACTGACTTGTTAGTGAGATAAAATGAGGGGGAGGCAGCCTCCAACTGCTATTAGACCAGGCAGGACATTAAGCTGTGTGGGGGAGAGGAGCCCAGCATCCTGCTGCTATGATAGTCCAGGCAGTACAGAATCTTTTCTTTACACATGAAAGGGAGAGGGCTGATGGAGCTCAGCCCCCAGTTGCTATGATGAAGACCCGTTACCAGCCGTTCTGTACCATCTACTGAGAATGACCCGAAGTCATTCCTATTTTTACCCAGGAGCCCCTGGCCGGCCTCACCTGAGGCCAGCCAGGAGCACTCAGCAGATAGCAAGCATATTGTACCATCTGCCACCAGGAGGGAAGAGGAGCGGATACTGCTCTTTACTGCCGCAGCATCACTTCTACCAGCAGCATTCAGTAGACATAGGGTGACATTGAAAAAAGTCAAGAAATGATTTTTTCCCTTTTCTTTCACGGGGGGAGGGGGTAAATTGTTGAGCTATACCACCCTGGACAATGTGTTTGACCCTACAGGCATTGGGAGCTCAGCCAAGAATGCAAATGCCTTTCGGAGACTGCTGGGGACTGTGGGATAGCTGGAGTTCTCAGTACCCCCTCCCTCCCTCCATGAGCGTCCATTTGATTCTTTGGCCTTCCGTTACGCTTGTCAGGCAGCACTGTGCTGTGGACTCTGTATCATAGCCTGGAGATTTTTTTCAAATGCTTTTGCATTTCATCTTCTGTAACGGAGCTCTGATAGAACAGATTCGTCCCCCCATACAGCGATCAGATCCAGTATCTCCCGTACGGTCCATGCTGGAGCTCTTTTTGGATTTGGGACTGCATCGCCACCTGTGCTGATCAGAGCTCCTCGCTGGGCAAACAGGAAATGAAATTCAAAAGTTCGCGGGGCTTTTCCTGTCTACCTGACCAGTGCATCTCTCATGGTATAATTCCCCACTCTGAACCTTAGCGTCCAAAAGATGGGGTACCAGCATGAATTCCTCTAATTCCAGTGCCTGGTACACTTTGGTCCCCCCAAAACCTTGCCCGGGGACCCCCCAAGACCCAGATCCTCTGGATCTTAACACAAGGAAAGAAAACCCTTTACCCCACTGTTGCCTCTCCCAGGCTTCCCCTCCCTAGGTTACCCTGGAAGATTACTGTGATTCAAACTCCTTGAATCACAAAACAGAGAGGAAAATTCACCTTCCTCCCTCCTTCTCTTTCCCCCTCCCAGATCTCCCTGAGAGAGAAGTAATCTTAACATAGAGAAAATTAGGCCTCTCTCTCCCCCTTCCTCCTTTCTCCCCACCAATTCCCTGGTGAATCAGACCCAGTCCCATGGGGTCTCACCAGAATAAAAAAAAAAACAATCAGGTTCTTAACAAGAAAAGCTTTTAATAAATAGAGAAAACAGTAAAAATTATTTTGTAAATTTAAAATGGAATAGGTACAGGGTTTTTCAGCTATAGACACTGGGAAACCCCCAGCTAAGTATACAAGTACAAATTAAAATCCTTTCAGCAAAATACAAATTTGAACTTGTCACAGCCAAATAAACAATTAAACTCCTTCCAGCCAAATGCACAATTAAACTCCTTCCAGCCAAATACACAATAAACTCCTTCCAGCCAAATACACATTTAAAACTCCTTCCAGCCAAATGCACATTTGCAATAAAGAAACAAAACAAACATAAGCCTAACTCACCATCTACCTAGTACTTACTATTTGGAATCTATAAGAACCTGTATCAGGGAGATTGGAGAGAAACCTGGTTGCACGTCTGGTCCCTCTGAGCCCCCAGAGTGAACAACAACCAAAAACTAACAGCACACACAGAAACTTCCTTCCCTCAAGATTTGAAAGTATCCTGTCCCCTGATCGGTCATATGGTCAGGTGACAGCCAGGCTTACTGAACTTGTTAACCCTTTACTGTCAAAAGAGATATAAAGTACTTCTGTTCTATTAACTTCTACTATCTGTTTATGACAGCATCCGAGTTCAGATTGCTTTCCAGAGTTGTCACAGTGGTGCGCTGTGGGATACTGCCCGGAGGCCAATACCGTCGAATTGCAGCCACACTAACCCTAATCCGATATGGTAATACCGATTTTAGTGCTACTCCTCTCGTTGGGGAGGAGTACAGAAACCGATTTAAAGAGCCCTTTATATTGATATAAAGGGCCTCATTGTGTGGACGGGTACAGCATTAAATCGGTTTAACGCTGCTAAAATTGGTTTAAACGCATAGTGGAGACCAGGCCTAAAAGCACACTCACTTCAAGAGCCTGGATCAGAAGCCAATATTCCTGAGTATCCCCATTCCTCTGCTGTCAACAAAATCTGTGAAACTCACTGGCAAAGTGTTTCCTCCTCCTTTAGTGCTGGTGTACTGTAGCCTATAGGACTAACCTGCTTGCTTGTATATATATATCTTTTTCTTTATAGTTTAAGTACAGTATTTGGTTTATTGTAATAGGTTTATAGATTCATATTGAAATAAGTTTGGCTGTAATGCAAGAGACCTATAGGCCATATCCTGTATGTTAAGCTAAGCAAAGTTAACATATCTATATTAAGACCTTTTTAATCAGAAAGCAAAGTTTACCTATATCTTGTTACCTAAATAGATGAGTACCCACACCTATGTCTATGACCTTTTCTTTAGACCAATAGAGAATGAAGAACGGCATAGGGTTTTTTTCAAAGTTATACCCACAGACTTAACAAGTACACCACAGGTGCGTTCGTACCTGTCATTCATACATACATACATATTAGCCTATGGGTAAGTGTACCCTAACATTTCTGTGAGTAAGGAATGAAATTTGGGCAGAAGAGGAACGATTTCCATCATTTGCACTATAAAAGAGGTGACCCACCTCAACAGGGGGCTCCATCCTCTCTCTCCAGTTCTCACTTTACTCCATCTCAATTCTCACTTACTTCCTCCACTCTATCTATTCTATCTGCGATGACTGCTACTATTAGTAGGCTATACTTGTTCTTCTTAAACTTTAAGTTTCAAAGGAACTAGGCTAAATTTGGTTTCCCTAAGTTTTATTCTTAGTTTGTTTATTAGGTTTTGATTTAAATTTAAGTTAGTCAAGTAAACCCTAGTCAGCTTTGATAGCTCTTAGCATTTTATAAGCACTGCATCCCTCACTCAAGAATTAAGAAACTTGAACTCCACGGCTCGTCCTGTGTCTCTAACCACCAGCTTATCAAGAAGGGGTGTAAGTATGTGTGGTGAGGCGGTTCCAAACTTTTGAGTGATTGACTTTGTGACCTTAATAATGGTCTTTTAATGTAGTTACGGGTTGTGAGTGTGTTTATGTGTGTGGTAATATATTCAATTTCTACTACATCTTTCTTCCCATAGGATGAAATATGTAATTCTTGAGAAATTTCTTTTCAATATATTCAACATTTCTATTTCACTGGTACTTCTAAGTCATTATTTTTAAGATTGTACACCTAGTTTTTTCAGACAACATTCTGCTTCCATTAAATTCAACTGCTAAATTCCCATTGAGTGAGATACTTACCCCTGCTCTGGCTGACATTAAAAGGGCCAAGGTGCCATTAAGAAGCCCTAAAAGCTGTTAGTAGATTCCCCTGCACAGGAACTGATGGACATAGTCTTCCAAGAACTCCCTTGCAAGCTCGGGTGCAAGGGGTGTGCTGGGGTAAGGCTGCTAGTGGGAGGGACGTGTCAGGGGTAGGGTTTCAGAATGCAACACTATAAGGTTCCAGGGTGTCAGGAGTGGGGATGTAGCACTGAGCATGGCACAGATTCCAGGCAGAACTGTGGCCCACAGTGCAACATCAGTATGCTGTTGTAACTTTGAGAGCCCACATAGACTTAAGCCATCGGACACATGTTTTGGGTAAATACAAAAACATGAAGTGAAGACTGAGTTTAATCTGCTTTCATATTTTGTTTAAAAGTTTCACACAGCTCTAGCTGCAATGGGATTATTTTATCCTGCAGGATAAATATAAATAGGTGAGATATCTGTAACCTGAAATGCATTGTACCTTTAAGGTTGTAGTAGCATGAGGGATTCAAAATTTATGGTTGGAATAACAATGTGTTTCTAAAGATTTTTAGAAGATGTTCTCTAATTCAATGGTTCTCAAAGCCAGTCCACCACTTGTTCAGGGAAAGCCCCTGGCGGGCCGGGCCAGTTTGTTTACCTGCCGCGTCTGTAGGTTTGGCCAATCATGGCTCCCACTGGCCGTGGTTCGCCGCTCTAGGCCAATGGGGGCTGCGGGAAGTGGTGCTGGCCAGCCCTCATTGGCCTGGAGGGGTGAACCGCAGCCAGTGGGAGCCATGATCAGCCGAACCTGCGGATGCGGCAGGTAAACAAACCAGCCCGGCCTGACAGGGGCTTTCCCTGAACAAGTGGTGAACCGGCTTTGAGAACCACTGTTCTAAAGTATACCAGGAACCAATCCTACCCCTAAAGATGCTTGGGATTGGAAGGATATAAAGGTGATTTAAAGCTACTTTAGCCCACTCTTCTCCTGGAAAGTGAGCTCTGCATACAGAATCTCACCCATTCACTAAATCGAAGCAAGAGAATACACTCAATTTTTGGGGTCAATACTATTAAAAGCATTTACTGCTAATATTTGGGCTTAACAAAAGTAAAATTATGCTGCACTTTTGAAACACAAACGACTCTAACTTACCCCAACATTTTAAGTACCATATACACTCGATCATAAGCTAGTTTGTTTATAAGCCAACACCTCTATCCCAAGATGGATAAGTAAAAATGGCATTTTTTAAATGACCCATTCATAAGCCAATCTTATAATTCAGGAGTTGGTAAACTTTGGCTTCCAGGCAATCAGGATAAGCAGGTGGGCCGACATGGTTTATTTACCTCAAGCGTTCATGGGCCTGAAAGTAAACCTAAGTAAACAAAGTGTCCCGGCCTGCCAGCGGCTTACTCTGATGGGCTGGGACAGCAATTGGTGAGGAAATTTTTTTTTGGAGAGGGAGAAGCTGGGGGTCAGGAGAGTAGCTGACCACGCCCCCATATGACCTCTTTCTGTGTATCC
This sequence comes from Chelonoidis abingdonii, assembly GCF_003597395.2. Lineage (NCBI taxonomy): Eukaryota > Metazoa > Chordata > Testudines > Testudinidae > Chelonoidis > Chelonoidis abingdonii. The sequence continues at coordinate 105,897,356 of NC_133773.1, forward strand.
CTCCCTGTCTCATACCTAGCTTGGCACTCCCACACTCTCCCCATCCAATCCCTTTCCACTTTAGCTGGGGTGGTCCATCTGGGGAAGGATGTCTCTGGCCTGGCCGGAGTTGCTCCAGTAGGCCAGGAGGCGCAGCTGCAGCCTGCCAGCCACAGAGTTGCAGCTGCTTCGGAGGCTCGGGGGAGAGCACTGTGGCCAGAAGAGGAGACACTCTGACCCCACCTCTTCCCTTCTGGCTCTGCTAGCTGTGCTGCCTCTCCTTGCCCCCTCTATTGGGGGTGGTGGGCTGTGTCCCACCTGTCCCCCTCTCTATGCCCGTTCATAAGCCAACCACCTTCTCTGACGCTTCCCTTTTTTACTACAAAAAATCAGCTTATGAATGAGTATATATGGTATGTTTTTATAGTGTATAAATCATGTTTGCTAATGTTTTCACAGTCTACTTTTCTACTATGTAATCTTCCTTTTCTTGCTTTTATTGTTTGCTCTTAAGTGTTCTTTGTGCTTTCAGGTTTTCATTTGATTGTGTGCAGCAACGTTATGGTCTTCCTATAAGAAGGAGAGAAAAAAGAGAGGTGTCATCATTCTTGTTTGATTCAAGCTATTTCTGTGTTTGTCTTAAATAAATTTTATATACAAACATATGTTGGTTTGAAAAAGGGATCATGAAGAAGTAAGTTATACAAGCATTTTAGTCTTGTAAATAAATATTTTTATCTGTGCCTCTGTGGCTAATGTACCAATATTTCCTAGTTTTGCAAATAGATTATTTTTATAGCAGATTACTTCAGACTAAGAAATATTTGATACTCAAATACACTGCATAAGCAGGAGAATGAAATGTTTAAAAAAATGGTTCTGTTGAGGTTTCTTTTCTTCAAACATCTGTGCAATCTAACTGGGGGATTTGGTTTCCCTTGTTCTTTTGGTATGTAGCCCTGTTTATTTGGCAATTGCAGCCTAGTTATGTGACAATTAGCGTTTCCAGTGCAAATAACATAAGCATTGCATCTGAAGAACTTTATTTGACAGGTTTGTATTTTATTCTTTGTTACAGAAGGTTTTTTCTCCAAGGTTTTGAGCACATATGCTGTAGCTGACATGAAAGAAATTTTGTTTTATATAACCTTGACCACTGGCTGAGTTCTTTCTTTAGTACAGTATAGAATTGGGGAATAAGGTTTGTACTCTCAGTACAGTTTTCTTATGGTTTAATATATGCATACTCCTCCCTGCTCCCCCCACCCTCAGTGCTTAGGTCTCAAATCCTGTCAGCTGCTGAAAGAAAATTGCTCAGGGAATTTAGGATGAGTGCTGCAAAACCTAATGTTTAGAGGCCCTGCCTCTGAGTATAATTCACAGCCCTGACTTAGATGTTCAGGCTTCCTATATAATGCATGCAGAGAGTGTAGTGACTAAAAAATGGGATTCCCAGAAGTCAGGACAGTGAGCAAGAAGCCACTTAACTAGTCATAGGAAATGCCAAGGAGAGGGGTGTGGCTTATGCCCCTCTCTTCAAAGGGAGTTAAGTGTCTAACTCCAGGCTGGAGGGAGGCATCTACCTCTACTCTGGATTAACAGTTGTGAACCCTCTACTGGAGTTAACAGTCTATTTGCTCTTGAAGGTTAAAGTCCGTGTGCATTTTATATAACAACCACTCCATTGGTATATGGATTGTGCCAGCTCTTTCTCAGACCCAAAGTCCAGAGTTTGGTCAAGAGACCAGAGCAAATAGTGATTAGCTAAGAGAAAGCTGAGGTAAACAGATAATCTTGTTTTTGCTAAAATAGGCCTGGTCAGCAAATTGCCAGGTGTTGGAGCTAAGAACTAAATAACTGTGTCTTATTCAGAGTTTCAAATTGAACAAAGGATCCCTGTTCCTATTGTGTCAGTCTCTTCTGTAGGGAGCGTTCTTCCCACAGATCCAACCTTGAGTTTATGAAAAGTTGGCACGTCAGTATAAGATATGGCATCCTTCCACCTCCCTTCCCAGGGACCAAGGCCCTACCTTAAAACATAAAGGGGACAATCTTTATTGTCATATACTTTCACTGTTTCTTTGCTTTAACCCCTAGGAATGTACCTGTTGGACAATCAAAGGAGTTGCTCCATTTCTATGGACCCCAAATCAGAATTCAACACATATTTTTTATACTAATAACATTTTATCAAAGTATTAATTAAATGTTAACTTGCTAACTTGAGACCATGGGTGGAGACATTATGTAACCTTTTAACCATTGGCTAATGTGCTATCTTGTCTTGCTGCAAAACCTATCCCGGGGTGTGGAACTGCCTACCCGTCACTTTCCCGCACCCATGGAAAATCTATATATTCTGTTGTAATCAATTGATTGACAGTGTCTCTAAGCCTAATAAGCAAGGTGACACTCTGCTAGTGCTGTGTGTAATAAACTCCTATGCTAGGCCTCTACACGGTGTGGATTTATGTCCTTCACTCTATCGCAAACAATCAAACAAATAAACAAAAAAATGACACACACACAGAAGAGGTGGTAGTTCCCTCTTACACCTGATATCCCAGCATTAGAGCTCTCACCAAGCATGTGGAAGACCTAGGTTCAAATCTCTGCTTCACATCAGGCAGCATGGGAATATGGCACCAGGTCTTCTTCATTCTCATGAGTGCTCTAAGCACTGAGCTACAGGTTATAAGGGGATGAGTGGGCTCCTCCTCTGGCTGTGTTTTGTGTAATGCTCAATATACTAGATATGCTCTAAGGCAACCTGTGATCACATCTATCAGATTGGGCCTGGCAGGCACAATAGGTGGAAGTAATACCCACCTTGTGAATTCCACTGAGGCTTAGGTGTGAGTTAGGCACTGAGCTGCATGGTGGAGTCAGGACTCAACAGTACTAGGTTTCCCATGGCGCCAGTGGCTCCATGGTGCCGGACCCACACACAGAAGGAACCCCGGTGTCTGAACTGTGGCTCCACCTCTCCAAGCCACTCTGCCAAGGTTCTGCCCGGACAAGGCCCCACCTACTGCTTGTTCCTCTTCACTCCTCTCTCTCCCACCTAGCCTTTGGGGCATGAGTCATGGGCTGGGCTAGGGGCCCCTCCAGGCATGTGGGTCCTGAGGGAGCCTGGCTGGGGCAGGCATGGCTCCTTCTCTGTCCTGGCTGGTTGTGCCTCTTCTGAGTGACCAGAGAGATCCCTGACCAGCCCCAGTAGTGCTGTGGACTCAACCCATGCATGGACATAGTCACTTTCAGCAGGTCAGTGAGTGTGACTGTGGGGCAGGAAGACTGTGAAGAGTGTGTCTCTGGAGGGTCTGTGGGGGGCACTGGGCAGTGGGGGTTCTGTGTGGGGTACTCTTGGGGGAATGAAAACATATCCCCTGCAGATTTCTTTGCTTCCCATTCAAAAGTGACTGGGAAGCAAAGGAAGGGGGTGGCAGCTGAGAATGTCCATGGGCTTAGTTTGGGGGGCAGTGCCCCCAAACAGAAGCATGGCGTGGGGACACATAGAGTCACATACCACTGCCTCCCACCCTTTCTGCAAGTGCAGAGCTGCCCAACTGAAAAAACAGGGTGCTACTGAGAAGATGCCACTTTCTGGGTCCTAGTGCTGGTTGAGCTCCCCTTCTGTGTGCTGGAAGCCATCCTGTTTTCTGTACCACAGTGAGGGCCTATGGTGAGGAAGGGTAGGGGCAGGCTCGGGCTAGGGGGAAAATAGCCAGTAGGGAAGGAAGTGGGTAAAGTAGGGAGGAGATGGAGCGGTGGGAAAGGAGCATGGGATGGGAAAGAGAAAGGAATGGGGGAAGTGGGGGAAACAGGGGCATGGGGGAAGCGGGAGCCAGCATGCGGCATCCCCTTTGCAGAAGCTGGGGCTTCCCTGTTAATCAGGCCTATCAAACCCTCACCCTCACAAGCCCCAGCTCCCCCTGTACCACGCTGATGAGCCCCCCCAGACACCCTCCCCACTGAGCCCCAACCACCTGAACCTGGACTCCTACTCAAATGAACCCCACCTCCTCTGCATCTAGACCTCCCCTGCTGAGCCTCAAGCACCTTCACCTGGATCGCAGCAGTCCCATTGCCCCTGTAACCCCCCTATGATCTTATCTGCATCCAGATCTCCCACTGAGCTGCCGCACCCAGATTGCCTCACAGAGAACTCTTACCCCACCTGAATACACCCACACTAAGTCCCTCTCCACTTGCATCCTGCTGCCAGGCTGACCCTGCTCGCTCACACCTGGTGCACCTGGCACAGTGAGGTGGGGCCCCAGGATGTTTCTGGGGCAGGCCTGGCCCTTGCACTGTGTCAGGGTCAGCTGCAACCTCACTGACAAGTCCCTGTCCTGGGGTGGGATGTGGGAGGCTGCAGGGTAATCTTCCACCTCCATGCAACCAGAGGCCTGTGCTCCCCACTGCCATGTTAGAGCATCCACATTTATTTATTGACAAATAAAATTTGCAGAATTTTAAAATATTGTGCGCAGAATTTTTAATTGTTTGATGCAGAATCCCTTCAGGAATATGGGGTGCCGTGCAGCTGTGATGGTGGGACTGTGAGGGAGGTGATGGGCTGTGGGGAGGTCTATGGGCAGGGGACACTGGGCAAGCAGTGTAGTGTGCAGGGTGCTGTGCAGTTGTGGTGAGAGGCCAGTGGAGGAGGTCTTTGGGAGAGGTGGGGGCTGGGCATAGAGATCTGTGGTGGAGGTCTCTGGGAGAGGGGGTGCTGGGCATAAGGGTAGGGCATTGGGCAGGGGGGTGGTGTGTTGCAGGCCTGCCCTGAAGGGGAAGGAGCATGTTGGTAGCACAGGGTTGGGCAGGCTAGTGTGGATGTGACAGCTACAGGTTTGTAAACAGTGCCCTCCTGCTGGGCTGTGCGGAGCGGGGCTGCTCCCGCCGCACTGTGGCTCATTTCCCCCAGCCCGTGCTTCACTCTGGAGACTGACCATCCTGCCCCCTGCACCTTGCCCTGTGGGGGCCCACAGATATGTTTGGTGCCGGGCCCACAAAAGGTTAATCTGGCCCTGGTCAGGCAGCTCTGAGTATGCCCACTGGCAGAAACAGACCTACAGGTTTAGGCAGCAGCAGGACAGGGGTTCTGAGGATCTCAGTTTTGTATTTATGCTCCTAAAGTGGCAGTTAGGCATCTAAATGCCACCCCTAGTGTTCAGAACTCAATATTTGTTCAGCGTTAAGGCCCTGAGCATGGATATATTTACATATATTCTTAAGTCCATCCCCATTCAGGATCACATTTAGGTACTGTGATAGATCCAAACCAGTAGGGTGCAGGAGTCTGGTCCTATTGGCATCCAACGGGGGTGGGCGGGCGAAGCTGCCTGCTGCTCGGGCTTACCTCGACCGGGTCCTGTGAGAAGGCACGCTCCGCCCACCCTCCCCCCAGCCTAAGGGGAGGACCCACAGGTCTGGGACACCAAGTAATTACGTGGGACAACTAATGAAAAAACAGGATCGGGAGTTAGGTCATAGGGCTAAACTAAGGGAACCTGATGGGGACACCGAGCAGAGAACCCCGGACAACGCCCACTGCTCCTCAAAGGCGTCAAGGGAGCCAGTGAACGCTGCCCAGAGGAACTTCGCCCGGATGCATGAACAGATGGAGGAATGGAAATAGGCCCTACAGTCGCAGGAAATCCCATCACCATCAGTCAATCCTCTCCTGGTGTTGTAGATGGCTAGTTTGGCAGGGCTAAGAGGAGGTTGAAGGATCCGCGACTTGTGGGCCACGGATGGGGAGTGGTAATGAACAAGTGAGGGAAAAGTGCAACAAAATGGCATAGAGGTCCAAGAGGAGAGGAACGGGTGCACCTGGGCACTCCAATAAAATGTCGCCCAAGGTCTCTTCGCCACTGAAGGGCAGGTGTTAGGGACAGGGTGAGCGCGCCAAGTACAGCCGTGCTCATGGCAATGAAGGAGCGCCAACTGATATCCTGGCGGTCGGGACCATGCAGAGTACAGCTGACCACCAGGGTCTCACCTCGAGGTGCAGGAGGTCCGTCCATTTGGTATCGGGGCGGACGTGCGAGGGTGAGGTAGTGAAGGGTGTGAGCAGAGTGTGTACAGTTATGTCGTGGAGCGTTGGAACGAAGGTGCACATCGTGCAGCCGGCTTGCAGTGAAGGGTGAGGGGGCCAATTGGGTCGGAAAAGAGCTTCCAGGTCCGCAGGAGGTCTGGTAGAAGACGGCAGCCCGAGAGTCTCGCGAAGACCTCCGGATGGAGGTAAAGAGCTGCCGGTAGTATCGAGCCTCAGAAGCAGCGGAGAAGCGGCGCGCAGTACGCTCCACGCCGGACTACTTGCACCATACAGAGCTCTGCAGGCTGAGGGGAGACACGGACTGAGTCGTAGGCATTCAGGCCGCCCCCTCTCCAGGGCAGTGGAGGACCCTGCAGAGACCAGTGCGTCCGGCCAAAAGAACAGAATCGCGTCCGGAGGTTGGCCAGGAGATCCGGGCGGGACCAGAGTGTTGACCGGTACCAGAGCATGGACAGGACCAGTTGATTAGCACAGTGCCTCCCCCGAAGGAGAGGCACCGAGTAGTCCTGTCCATTTCCGGAGCCGCTCCATCCACTGCTCTCCAACCGTCCCAGTTCTCCGCAGAGACGGATGCGTGGCAGAAAGATAACGCCGAAGATAGAGCAGCGGACCGCGCTCACTGGATGGCTGAACGCGGTGGGAGGAGCTTGCCACCCATCCCCGACCACCAGGCCAAAGCTCTTGACCAGTTGACCCGGGAGGAGCACCGAATACACAGCCTGGCAACCTCCACCTGCGCCAATCGCCCAGGTCTGACCACGAGGAGCACATCATCAGCGTACGCACGGACAGCCGCAGTCCGTCCGAAGCACAAACCGTCAACCTCGCGGAGGAGACAGAGGAAGGGTCGATGCAGAGCGAAGCTGGCCTGAGGGGGCCACTGCCTGCACCCGCCGAAGCTGACCGGCTCGGTCAGGGTCAGTTGAGCCTACAGACACTCCGCAGAAGCGTACAGCACCTGAGAAAACCCACAAAACGGGTCCGAAGCGAACGCTCGAGTGTACCCAGAGATACCCATGATCCATCTGTCGAAGCTTTGATCCAGGACAAGAGGGCGAACGACAGACCATCCCTACCCTAATTCAGAAGGTCGACCAGATACAGTTATCAAGATGGTGCGGCCTCGGAGTGTAGGTCTGTCTGAATGGACCACGTCCGCCCACAGACCTACCGCAGCAGAGATGCTTTGCAATGATTTTTGTAGTCGTGCTGAGGCAGATGGGACGCAATTCTGTAAGTTGCGGAGGTCCCACTCTTCGCAATAAGGCGAGCGCTGCTGCAGAGAGGGGGGACCGCTTTGCAAAGACTCAGCCCAGACGGTGCGGTCTGGGCGAGAACGTCACCGAACACGCGTGTAGACTCCATGGTCAGCCTCGTCCATGCCCGGAGATTTATTGGTGGGTATGCGACGGAGGGATCGAGAATCAGCCAGAGTGAGAGGCAGCTCTAGCCGTCCCGGTCGCCCGTCTGACCGTCGGGAGTCCGTCCAGAGCACTCTGCAAGGCGTTAGGATTGGTCGATCCAGGGAGAAAAGGCGCGTAGAAGCTGGTCCTCCCACACATCTCCGCCGGGTCTGTGGGGGTGCCGTCCTCCGCCAGGAGGCAGGACATGCTTCTTGGCCCCCCTCTTTCTCCAGGGCGTAGAAGAAGCAGGATCCGAGGTTCATCTCCGAAGGAGGGATGCGGATCGAACAAAAGCACCCCGGGCACAGATGGTCTTCGAGGCCCGGAGCTCTCCCGTTCTCCGGACGCTCCGCAGAGGGATGGATCCTGGGCTGCGGTAGACACCTCTCAGCTCCAAGACTCCCGTCCAGCTGCTCTATGCGATCCCTCTGCCGGCTGGCGCCCTGGGTGTAGTCACTGGCAGAAGAGGGCGCACACCTTCCCCGATCCACCACCAGCCGCACTGAGGAAAAGGCGCCTCTGCCCTCCAGGCCAGCCAGATTTCCAGAAGGGTGCCACGAAGCCGCATCCTCCAGCAAACTATTATTAAAGTGCCAATAGGGCGCCCGGTCTACTCCCGCAGAGGAGGCTGTCATGGGGAAGATGGTTGAATCAGAAAGAGGGCCGCAACGGAGGGTGGCCCGTTAGGGTGAACGGAACAGACAACGCAGT
>NC_133773.1:105905609-105972700 GCF_003597395.2 Chelonoidis abingdonii
GTCCTGTGGTGAGGATAAAGAAGGTGTTTGGAGGAGGCCATGGGGAAGTAGCCCAGGGAGTTGTAGCTGTCATGCAGCTGTTACAGGAAGCACTATATACAGCTGCAATCCACAGGGCCCTGGGCTGGAACCTGGAGTAGAGGGCGAGCTGGGTTCCCCCCAAACCTCCCAACTCCTGATCAGACACAGGAGAAGCTGACCCAGACTATGGGGAAGATCACTGAGGTAAGCAAATTTGCCAATAAGCACAGGACCCCCCAACAGAGGAGGAACTTTGTCACAGTACATTCTCAAAGCTAAGAATGTACATAAGTGCTTTCCTGAGTAGGGATGCTTTCTTGAATCAGGGCATTGCTGCAAAGAAACCTCTGCATTTATAGTGCAGTGAAATGTGCTAAGTGGTCACCCCTGTAACCAAACCTCTATGTCTACATTGAACTTGTGCACTAGTGAGAGGGAGAGGAAATGGACGCAATGAGATGAAAACAGGGCATATTGAAAGCAATATGATGTGTGGAATAGCCATTTCTAAAATTTTTGATTATTTAGACTGTCAGGAGGAGGTAGTGCCTCAAATGGAGCTGCACTAAAAAAATAGCGACGAAGAGTCCTGTGGCACCTTATAGACTAACAGACGTTTTGGAGCGTGAGCTTTCGTGGGTGAATACCCACTTAGCCAGACGCACTCACGAAAGCTTATGCTCCAATACTTCCGTTAGTCTATAAGGTGCCACAGAACTCTGTCACTTTTTACAGATCCAGTCTAACATGGCTACCCCTCTGATACTCACAGCAGGAGAAGACATGAGGGCCAGCCAGAAATATGTCCAGGACAGGATTCCAAATAAAGAGTACTCTTCACAGTCAGCTTAATATCTCCTGACATACGCTGGGTTCAGCGTTCATGCCATCTCACCAGTCTGAAATGCCTGCTCCTTCCAATTACTGGATTGTTAACAGCAAAACACCATGTGATAATTTTAGATTCAAGTCTTTCAAGTTTTACCTCCATGGTGTTTGTTAGATTTGTGGTGATTTCTGCAATTATCTTTTCAATCATTCAAGTGTTAGAAATATCTCCTGCCAGAACTTTTGCCGCCTCAGCTGCTGCATCTATGGAAGTCACTCTCCAGTCTTTTGCCAGTTGTTTTAGAATTCGCTTTCCCAGTTTTGATGACAGTTTGGTTGACGACATAGTTGCTAATGATTTCTTATGTCTGGTTTTAGCCTAAGTATAAACATAATTGAAAGGGGACATGGGATGCATCACAAGACCCACCTACTTCTGCAATGATTCTAGTCAAAGAGCAGAATTTAAATCTCTCATTCTCTCTCCATTTTGTAGATTTTTGCAGAAGTGACTTTCTCTTTGTCTGCAAATTTGAAGACCTTCGTCACATTTCTACCAATATTTATTCATGCTGAATAGCACCTCACACTGATAATAGTCTTATTCAAATCAGTACTGTGTAAGATACTACTCAGCATGAGTAAGGCTGACAGAATCATCTCTGACATAGTTTTAAAACTAGAAAAAAAGAGCTAACTATCTAGGGACCATGCTAGGATTAGCCCTGATTTTCTATTCTTCCTCCCACCTGTGAAGGTCCCGCACCACTGGAATCTTATCAACAAGCGAGAGTGGCCAGAAGATGTTCTCTCCAGAGGTCATAAGTGCAGTTCCATGCCTTCTTTTTACCTTGACTTGGAGCTAAGCACATTGCCTCTCTAGCTTTCCAAGCTATAACACTCCAGGGAGCAAGTTACCAATCTTAGTCATGAACTTAGATCCCTATCTTGGCAGTATATTATTCTGTTACTAGATGTCTAGGTCAGCCTTGGGTTGACAGTTTTGAGGTGAAACAAATAAAACCATCTTAAGCCATAGCATTCCTGGTTATCTGTGTCTGAGAAAATCTTCAGCAATCCTTTTATCATAAGAACAGGGAAATAATTATTTTAAATCGCAGCACTTGTTTCCAATTTAGTTAATGACACTGAAGTCGTCCTCCATCTGCTGTTCCTATTGTCACTTCAGTCCTCCCCTTTATCAAATGCCAGGATTCTAGTGAAGATGCAATTTCTCTTCATCAATCTGTTGTCAGAGGCATGCAATATTGCTGATGCGCCCGCTAGCAAAGTCAAAACTGAGCAGTTTACATTTGATGTTTCTCATTTTACTTTTTCTTTCAGACAATGAGTACATCAAACGGAGGGCGACTGTTTTCCCTGTGATGTGCATGCCTACCTCACTTTAGCATAAGGGAAAGTTACACTTGGACTTATCTAGATGGATAGCTACAGTGAAGCAATCTGGGCAGAAGTTTACAGCTCACTAGACTGCTGCACACTAACTGGCTACATGTTCCCGAATGTGCCTTGTCCTGCTCCCGTTTCAAACAGCACACTAAGGAGCTTTTAGTGCTTGGTAGCAGTGTCCATATGGCCAGTTAATGCACAGTATGCTTACGTGCTGTTTATTTACACCCCAGCTTGCTGTGTACTAATTCACCATCTAGACAAGTCCTCGGATATCAAAAGAATAGGTAGGTCTCTTAGGGTATGTCAACACAGCAAAGAAAACTCCGCAGCTGGCCTGTGCCAGACAACTCGGGCTCATGGGGCTCAGGCTGTGGAGCTGTTTCATTGCTGACTTATGGCCTCAGGCTGGAGCCCAGGTTCTAGGACAGGGGTCGGCAACCTCTGGCACGTGGCTCACCAGGGTAAGCACTCTGGCAGGCTGGGCCAGTTTGTTTACCTGCTGCACCAGCAGGTTCGGCAGACAGTGGCTTCCACTGGCCAAAGTTCACTGTCCCAGGCAAATGGGGGCAGGGGGAGTGGCGCGGGTGAGGGATGTGCTGGCCGCAGGTTCCCGCCACCCCCATTGGCCTGGGACAGTAAACCGTGGACAGTGGGAGCCACTGTCTGCTAAACCTGCCAACGTGGCAGGTAAACAAACTGGCCCAGCCTGCCAGGGTGCTTACCCTGGTGAGCCACGTGCCAGAGGTTGCTGACCCTTGTTGTAGGACCTGTGAATGAAAAGGTCCGAGAGCTCCAGCAGTGAACACAGCACAGGCCAGCTGCAGGTTTTTCTTTGCTGTGTAGACATACCCTTAGGCTCCAATCTTAAAAATACTTATGTGTGTGCTTAACTTTACTATAGTGATCAATGGGACTACTCGCAGTAGTAAGGTTACTAATATTCATAAGAGTTTGCAGGACTGGGGCCTTAGATTGCTAACATAAAGGGGTTTTGGAGGGCAGAAAAGGGGCAGGAGAGTGGAGGGATAGGAAGAATTTGCTATTGCTCAACAGGGTTGCCATGGGGGCGGAGCAAGTGGGGCAATTTGCCCCAGGCCCCGAGCCCCACTGGGGCCCTCATGAGAATATAGTATTCTATAGTATTGCAACTTTTTTTTATGGAAGGGACCCCCAAAATTGCTTTGCCCAAGGCCCCCTGAATCCTCTGCGCAGCCCTGTTGCTCAAATAATTTGTTTTCAGGAAATGTCCTTGATATTTGAGTTCCAAACTCTTGGGGAAAATAATTACCTCATTTGATCGTCATTTGCAAACTTATCAACATAGTCTACTGAGTAGGATCAGTACTGATTTCTAATGGAAATTTATACGTTAAAAATGGCAGGATACGTGATTGGACCACAATTAGCCTTTTTCAATGAGACAGTCTTCCCAAGGGAATTGTTAACTTTATTTCCTCAGAAAGCTACTACATGCTTCTTATAAACAAGAGCAGCCTGAAAGATTATAAACAGAAAAGTAATCATGTCATAGACAATCTGAGAAATGTATTTGAATGAGGAATGGACTGTTATTAAAATACTTAGGCAGTCTTGGTCCCAAGGGGATCATGAAATTAACCACAGACTTTGGATAATTGAAAAATTGCAAGCTGTTTTTTGGTACTCAAACATATTACATTCCTCCTCTGATACCAAGATTTTGCTTGGGTCCCAAAGTCCCATGTGCCACTTTTAAATGAAGGTTGTTCATAACTCTGAACTGTTTATAACTTTGAACAAAATTTTAGGCCTTGTTCTTTCAAAAGTTTACAGCTGAACATTGACTTAATACAGCTTTGAAACTTTACTATGCAGAAGAAAAATGCTGCTTTTAACTATCTTAATTTAAACAAAACAGCCATAGAAACAGTTTCTTACTTTTTCAAACCTTTCTTTTAAAACTTTCCCTTTATTTTTTAGAAGTTTATGTTTACCTCAGTACTATACTGTATTTCCTTTTTTGTATGTTTTGTTTGTTTCTGCTGCTGCTTGATTATGTACTTCCGGTTCCTAATGAGGTGTGTGGTTGATGGATCGGTTTTTTAACTCTATTGTTGATAACTCTGAGGTTCTACTGCAATTCTTTTAAATGCCGCTCTGATCCTAACAAAGATTGGATAGGGATATCTATAGGAATTGTACAGGGAATTGTATTAATTGTACATTAAAATATAGATGATTCCCAAGTGGTTTGCCATCAGAGCTTTTTCAGATATTCTCTTGATGATCAAGAATAAAAACAAATGAACAAAAACAATTATCGTTCCACACTTTATAGTCTATTTTGGGTTGTAATTCTGAGTAATTTGCCTGTGCTTTTCTATCTACCTGATTCCTCCTGGGTTTTTATGGTGCATGGATATACTAAGCAGACTGGATATCTACAGCAACAGGTTGGGCTGGTACACTTGCTGAAAGATATTGAGACATTTCACTGGTATAAAGAAAAGTGGATCCATAATCTAAACAAGACAGGACTCACATACGATAGTGGCAGAGCTCCACTCTGGGAGGGTACAACAATCTTTAAGGCAGGCAAGTCTTAGCTTAGTCCACTCCTTTTGAAAGTTTATGTGATCTGATAAATTAAGTATTCTTCAACATGTCAAATTATGGAAAGAACAAGAAAGCATTGGGATAGGGAACAAGAAACAGTCTCTAGAAACACATGAAGGTTCTGCTTACTTACTTCTAAGCTTTAAAAGTACCATCACTGTAGTACAGTACTCAAGAGACTACTCAGAGAAATTTTACATTGTTTCTTGAATGCACCGTAGGTGTCTCCTAGCAGGCCAATATCTGATGCTGTCCCAGAAATCTGCTATAGAAGTAGATGATAATAGGACTAAATTATCCCAGTTCACCATGCACACTTTTAAAACATCAAAATCACTATTGGCCAATCATTTTGAATGAATCATTATGTGCATAGCTTTTTTTAAAAAAAAAGAACAATGTGGTTCAGTAACAGGGCATAGGACTGGAAGTCTGGAGACATGGTTTGTTGTCCCTGCTCTGACACTGAGTTGTCATGTGATCCTGAAAAAAATCCACTTAAAAAGTATGTGCTTCAGTTTCCTCATCTATACAATTCGGCTAATGATTCTTAAGTGTTTTTGTAAAGGACTTTGAGACTTATGGTTGAAAAAACAGTACATACATGCAATGTATTACTATTATCAGTAATGAATCAATAAATTATCATAACAAACACAGAGACAGGGTGGGTGAGCCAACATGGTTACAACAATACTTCAAATTTAACAAATATAGAAATTGTTAGTTGCCCTAAGTATTGCGAAATGAGAATTGAATATAATTCTTGCAAAGCACATGTAGATTTGCTAGTTCCACCGATCAATATAAATGCAAGCTATACCTGCTAATTTTCATAATATAAAATAAAGGAATTATGGGGATATTTTGGTAGATTTAGGGGTTTTTTCACTACTTTGATTATTTCTAGTTAGAATACCTGAATTTTTGTTATTTTTATGTTGGATTTTGGATAACTCTGATACTGAAAATCAGTCATCATAACATGGAAATCATTGGGAAAAGATTTAAATACCATGAATATATTTCCCTTGGTTTTAAATTTTCTACACACTTCTTTTATACAAGCTTTTTTTAATAATTAAATTGGGGCCAAATTTGTGTCCCTTTAATTTTTTATCTGAGATTATTTCACTAGATAATTACTGTACAACAGTTTAATGTGCTATTGGGCCATTTAGTGACAACATGATTTTCTTAAAAAAACAAAAAACAAAAAACAATACAGAATTAATTGTAAAACAAAAAACATACAGTATCTTGCATGGTATAATTGTCAGGGTCTCACTACTTATTTGAAAAAAAAGCCAGTAAGTTTCTTTAATCATATAAATGTAATATGCAAACATGTTTAATATAGTGGACCAAATATAGACGTGATACAGAAGAGGATGCAAGTTAAATTTCCTTACATTGATTTAGATTTTCTTACTTGAACCTAGTATACCAATTGTAATGGAGTCTAAGGCCTGGTCTACACTATGCGTTTAAATCGATTTAAAGAGCGTTAAATCGATTTAATGCTGTACTCGTCCATGCTACAATGCCATTTATATCGATATAAAGGACTCTTTAAATCGATTTCTGTACTCTACCCCGACGAGAGGAGTAGCGCTAAATTCGATATTAACATATCGGATTATGGTTAGTGTGCACGGAAATCGATGTTATTGGCCTCCGGCGGTATCCCACAGTGCAACACTGACCGCTCTGGACAGCAATCTGAACTCGGATGCAGCGGGCAGGTAAACAGGAAAAGCCCCGCAAACTTTTGAATTACATTTCCTGTTTGCCCAGCGAGGCAGCTCTGATCAGCACAAGTGACCACGCAGAGCTCATCAGGAAAGGTAACAATGCAGTCTCCTGAGAATCTAAAAAGAGCACCAGCCTGGACCGCACAAGAGGTACTGGATCTGATCGCTATATGGGTAGGATTCAGTGCTAACAGAACTCCGTTCAAAAGACAAAGAAAAATATTTGAAAGAATTTCAAAGTCTATGATGGGAAAAGGCCACAGCAGGGACTCAGTGCAGTGTGGAGTAAAAGTTAAGGAGCTCAGACAGGCATACCAGAACCAGAGAAGTAAACGGAAGGTCTGGGTCAGGCCGAAAACAGCCGCTTCTATGCTGAGCTGCATGCAATTTTAGGGTTGCGCAACCAGTACCACACCCCTGGCGTGGATTCAGAGGTCGGGGTTGTAATATCAACGATGGCTGAGATTCTGTGGAGGGGAAGATGGAGGAAGAGGAAGAGGAGGAAGAGCTTGCTGAGAGCACACAGCACTCCATTAGCCCCAACAGCCAAGAGCTTTTTGTGACCCCAGAATTACCATCCCAGCCCTCCCAAGCCACAAGCCCAGACAGTGAAGCCATGGAAGCGACTTCTGGTGAGTGTACCTTTGTAAGATAACATGGTTTAAAACAAGCATTTTTAATGATTGAATTGCCATGGGGCTTGGGATGCATTCACAGCCAGTAAAGTTACAGGAAAAGATCGTTAACGTGTCTGGATGGAGCGAAAATCCTCCAAAGAAAGCTGTAATAAAGGGAAGGTGGGTTGCTTACAGGGAATGAGTCAATCAAGGTGGAGGGTTCCTCAAGGGAAACAAACACAGCAGTCACACCGTACCCTGGGCGTGCTGATCTCGTCAAGGCTTCTCTGATGCGCACTGCCTCCTGGTGTGCTCTTCTAATCGCCCTGGTGTCTGCTGCTCATAATCAGCGGCCAGGTGATTTGCCTCGCCTCCTACCCGCCATAAATGTCTCCCTACTGTCACAGAAATTGTGGAGCACACAGCAAACAGCAATAACAAACGGACATTGGTTTGGCTGAGGTCGAGCGAGTAAGTAATGTTCGCCAGCGCCCTTTTAAACGCCCAAATGCACATTCTACTACCATCCTGCACTTGCCCAGCCTGTAGTTGAACAGCTCCTGACCACTGTCCAGGCTGCCTGTGTATGGCTTCATGAGCCATGGCATCAAGGGGTAGGCTGGGACACCCAGGATAACTACAGGCATTTCAACATCCCAATGGTTATTTTCTGGTCTGGGAAGTAATTCCCTTACTGCAGCCGTTTAAACAGAGTAGTGCTTCTGAAGCGCGAGTCATGAACCCTTCCTGGCCATCCCACGTGGATGTTGGTGAAACGTCCCTTGTGACTCACCATGCTTGCAGCACCATTGAAAAGTCCCCTTGCGGTTTACGTACTGGGTGCCCTGGTGCTCGGGGCCAAGATAGGGATATGGATTCCATCTATGGCCCCCACAGTTAGGGAATCCCATTGCAGCAAAGCCATCCACTATCACCTGCACGTCCAAGAGTCACAACCTTTCCTAGCAGCAGCTTAACGATTGCTTGGCTACTTGCACCACAGCAGTCCCCACAGTAGATTGCCCACTCCAAATTGATTCCCGACTGACCGTAGTGTCTGGCGTTGCAAGCTCCAGAGGGTTATTGCCACTCGCTTCTCCACTGTGAAGGCTGCTTCCATCTTAGTATTATGGCGTTTCAG
Organism: Chelonoidis abingdonii; assembly: GCF_003597395.2. Classification (NCBI taxonomy): domain Eukaryota; kingdom Metazoa; phylum Chordata; order Testudines; family Testudinidae; genus Chelonoidis; species Chelonoidis abingdonii. The sequence continues at coordinate 105,913,979 of NC_133773.1, forward strand.
GGCAGGGGAAACCATGTCACAAAGTTCAAAGAAAGTGCTCTTATGCATGCGAAAGTTTTGCAGCCACTGGGAATCGTCCACACCTGCAAAACTATGCGGGCCACCAGTCTGTGCTTGTTCCGCGCCCAAAATCGGCATTCAATGGGTAAAACTGCCCCATTACCAGCAGTAGCTCCAAAACGCAGGGGCCACGGTTAGGAGAATTCAGTGTCCATGCCTCATCGCTCTCGTCCTGCGCTGCCGTAGCGCCTCCTCCTCTCTCTTGCCTTTGCAGTTCATGGCTCAGCCTAGACAGCACGAGAGTGCGCGAGGTGTTTACAACATTCACGTAGCATTACTGATCTCAGCAGGCCCATGATTGCTGTGCTATGGCGTTTGCTCAGTTCACCAGGAAAGGCGCAAAACGGTTGTCTGCTGCTTTCACCAAAGGGGGTGAGGCTGTACCCAGAACCACCTGCGACAATGATTCTGCCCCATCAGGCACCCGCTCAACCCGGAATTCCAAGGGTGGGGGAGACTGAGGAACTATGGATAGCACGGAACGCTACCCACAGTGCCACGCTCCAGAAATCGACGCTAGCCTTGACCATGGACGCACACCATCGAATTAACGTGCCTAGTGTGGACGCGCACACTCGACTTTATAATATCAGTTTTAAGAAACCGATTTTAGCTAATTCGATATTATCCCATAGTGTAGACGTGGCCTAAGTTAGTCTAACTTATTCCCAGAGTGGGCTAAAATAAGGTTTTGGTTAAAGATTCCCACCTTGTTTTAACCAACACCTTATAGCTGCTCAGAATCTAAATTAGATCATCTTTTAAATGTCCTGGCTTTTTCCAGGCTATGAAAATAGATTTCTTTGAAAGACATGTTAGCCAGCATTAATTTAAACATGATTTTGTACCTAGCGTAGAAACAGTTTAACATCTTTAAAAATGTGTTAGCGGGTCATGACTGACCCTACACTCTCCCCTACGGAAGTAAACAGACTCACTAGGAACACCTCCAAATTTTGTGTTAGTGTTGGCTGTCAAGTGTCAGCCCGGGCAAAATCAGTCATTCTTCTGAACAAAACCAAAAGCAGATTTGTTACCCAATCCTCCCTGCACACTTTCACTGTACAAACTGGGAAAAGAGTACAAACTGTGAAAGAAGAGCTGTGATAGAAATAGCAGGAGCTTAAGAACTTGCAGCTTCTGTTCTGCGTGGTAGCAGCAGCAGTCTTGGTAACAGTCTAAACTCAGCAATCCCCATCTATTCCCCAGATTCTGAGTCTGAAGTAAAAACAAATGTTCTGTTGGAACCTTCTAAAAAGAAGAGGCATATGAAATAATGCCGTTATCTTCCTGCCTCCCAACCCCAAAATGCAATGAAATAAAAAGATAGCAAGCTGTTGGTCATTCAGAAACTTGCTATAAGAACATCATAAATTTAAATACTTAATGTCTGGAATGTTTCAGATTTACCAGGACAGATATGGCCAAGGCTGTTTGATGTATATGATAAACACAAGCGAAATATGCAAAAACTTGAAGCTACACTGGCACATTTAAATGGGCTTAATTCTTCACTATCTTTCACTGTGTAAGGAAAGCTGAGCCTGTGTAAAGCTATGCTTAAAACCTCACTTCTAATGAATGACCCCAGTGTATTCTACTGACGTGATTCCCTTCTTGTGCAAAAACCTGTGGCCCAATGATTCGGCACCTTTGCAAAAGTGATCCACTGGGAAGCAATTTGATCTACCTCTAGATGAAAGATTGATAAACTCTCAATTTAAATTTTAGAAGCTGGAAGAGAAGAAAGATACCACAGACATTGTAGAGATAAAAGGAAAAACAGAAGTAGTCTTAGAGAGTGAATGAAACTATAAACCAAATAAAATCCAGCCATAAAAATAAATAACTTTTTTTTGTCTTGCAAACACTGAGTCTCTCATACTGTACCCTAATCTATGGCATATACTCAGCTATCTTTTGTGTCATATAACATTTCTTTATTGCAAGATTGTTCAGGTCAAGAATCAAGTTTAACTGTTTTTCAGAAGAGAATGTCCAGAAGCTAAGTACATTTTCATACTGGTTTATCCAGACACTATTAAAAATTGCTTAGTGGTAAGCATTGCTGCCTTAGGATTTATGTTTTTCAGGGTCTATTTCTCTCTCTTTTTCAAATCGAACTTGACCAGTGGAAATTTCAAGGTTTGAGTTGGCCATGTTGATTAGTATTAATGCAATCTTGCTTCAGTTTCCAGATTTTTGTAGCACTTTTGCAAATGCCAGTAACGGCAGCATGCTTAGTTTTGTTTATATGAGAAAGAATGCCAGAAATAGCCAACTTATTTAGAAGTGTTTACTCAAGATATGACGCTGTCGGTATTTTGAAATGTCACCTCGCTGATGTAGAGATGCCTGCTGCAGTATTCCAGCACTGATGTTATTTATTAGATAAGCAATAAGAGAGAGACATTGTTTATTGAAAAATAGTCATTGCTGTGTGCCTAAGGGCAATATGAAAGTATGTAATTCAACATGGCATTTATGATAGATTACTCTATCATATTCTTTCTTTTAATTAAGTACATTTATGGATCAAGACGTCATGCTGGGATCCTTAGTGACAAAAAATGGAGCTCCAAACCTACATGTATATGTATTACAAAGAAATTATCACATTGATCCTTTCACCTGTATTTGGGGTATTGTAATGAGATCAGGATTTCAGAATAAGCCCATCTCCATTGCTGGGCCACCACAGGAAAGTGAAAAAGGTGCTTGCTAAAATGTGGCAGCCTGATAGTCATACAATCTGCTGTGATTTGAAGATCAGAGTTTGGTACCCAAGCTTTATTCCTATCTCCTGAGATAGCAAAGGCTGAGACTTCTACAGAAACAGTACACCCAGAACAGGAAGAGCCTCATGCTATACACAAAAGTCCCAGGGCGGAGGATATTTACAGACAAACCAGAAAGCCAAAAAATGTGTATCTGTAATGCATGACTTTGAAGAACAGAGAAGAAAGAAAATAAAATTGTCCCTTTGTCTAATATTATTGTCCCATTCTGATACCAAGTGGTATAAGATATGGAGGGGCCTTACAGACACAGGTCGACTTTTCAATGGAGGAAAAATCATTGACCTAGGGTTTAGGTAAATTCTTAAATGAAATACACACCAAACCTGAAATGAGATGGTCATACAGCATGCTAGGCAATATCTTCTTCCAGGAATCACAGTACAACATCAATGGCTGGTTCCCAGGGAACAACTCTGCCTGAAGATTGACTCTAATCAGAGCCCAGGGTGAACAACAAACACTCCTAATACTCATATAACTCCCCTGATACCAAAGTTTACTCTAACCAGAACCTTTCATACCCAAAACTAACAATAAAATAGCATGTCATCCCAAGAGTCAAAACTTGCTCACACGCTATCAAAAAGAACTTGGAAGATTGTGTAACAGTGCCACCTGGTGACATTTGCCACAATATACTTTCCCCAAAGTGGTTTGAGCTCCTAGAATGAAAGGTACTATTTCTGTATTTAAACTATAATCCCTGTATGACTAGGTACAATTTTATGAATAGTTTGTATTAATGTAAATAAAAGAAAATAAAAATACTGGATATTTCACACTGATAATTTTGGAAAAGTATAGAACCCTTCTCTCTTTTTTCAAATGTTGCTACCTTTTGCACCTAAAGAATATGTCTGGAAATTTTATCATACTTTATTGTCGTTATGAATTGTGCTTTTCAGTAATATTACATTTCCAGGCTAAATTTGTCAATATAATTTATGTTGTTTTTTAATATTTCATACAGTTTCTCATTGAGAATTTGTATCAACTGTGATTAAAATAATCTTTGTTCTCTCCCTTTGAAAAGTGCTGGCACTGACCTCCGACAATAAAAGAATTTAAGGAGTTGTGCCAAACGCCCTGTATTTGTTACTTAAGTAATACATTCTGGCCTTGTTCATCCTAGCTCAGGGAGTGCCAGTTCCTAAAATATTCTGGCCAGACTTCCAACATGGTCTGAAAGAGCTAAAAAAAACAACAAGGAGTCTGGTCGCATGTTAGAGACTAACAGCTTTATTTGGTCATAAGCATTCATGGGTAAAAAACCCACTTCTTCAGATGCATGGAGTGAAAATTACAGAACTCCATGCATCCAAAGAAGTGGGTTTTTTAACTCATGAAAGCTTATGCAAATAAATCTGTTAGTCTTTAAAGTGCCACTTAGCTCCTCGTTGTTTTTGTGGCTACAGACTAACACGGCTACCCCCAGATACTTGAAAGGGCTAAGTAGTGCTCATTTTCCATAACAGTAACCATGTACAATTTTGCTAGCAGTATAATGGTTAAAAGAGTAGTAAGTTAAATTCTGCCATTTGTTTTTCTGTTGGAACTAGACAGGTGTCAGCGGAAGTTGCATAAACTTAAGTCAGAAGTTGATTCGCTGATGTTGTGTCATGCCAGACTATTTTAACTGACCATGAATTTCAAAAATAGGTATCTAAAGTCAATGAGAACTTTTGAAAATCAGACCAGTTATTGATGTGTGTAATCATGGGTTTAGGAGTCTAACTTTATGCATTCATCTAAAAAAGCCTTGGTCTCCACATGTACTTTTCTATTCACATACTTTTGCTATTTATAATTTCTACAGTGAACTGAACAGTTTCTAAAAATTACTTTAAGTTTTGTAAAACCCTTCCATCACCACCTTTAGAGGCCTTAGTTAGAGGATACATGTCATTTTGTTGCTAAGGTACATTGCTGTAATTTTACCTATTTCAATCCCCCTCCCTGTTATCAAGTCAAGTCAATATAGAATAAACACTTTTAATGATTACTGTAAATCATTCAGACCTAATACTTTGACAGATATTACTATTTACAAAGCAAACAAAATATAAAGGCAGCAAACATTACATCGCTCTCTTATTTAAAACTCTTGGCAATCTGTGAGCAAATATAATCTATGTAAATGCAAAAATATTATTCAGTTACATACTATGGCAGTAGTGGAAAATCATAATAAGAAATGCATAGATTCCTTAACATGTATTTTACAGATTTATATGTAAATTATAAATATAAGGCAGTTTTATATAAGGCAGATAAACTTTTCTATGGAAAGCGCTAATAATTGTTATAGACTATCCCAACCTGGTGGCATTAAAAAAGGGCTTAATTATACAATAGTGATACACATTGTCTGCCCTGGACCGTGGGACTTATTGAAACTTGACTTCTCAAAGACAGAGGTTATCTTGAAATGGTGTGAGTTAGAATGGAAAATCTGGATGAATCTAGTGCTCTTACCACATCACCACTCAGGAGCTTCTGTTGCTCCTGTTACTTGGAGTGGTGGGTCCTCTTCCTGCTCAGACAGGCAGGGGAAGCAGCAGTGGGACTTTCCCTTCCCCCCACCCCCAAGCAGGGGAGGGATAGCTCAGTTGTTTGAGCATTGGCCTGCTAAACCCCAGGTTGTAAATTCAATCCTTAAGAGGGCCATTTAGGGAACTGGGGTAAAAATCTATCTGGGGATCAGTCCTGTTTTGAGCAGGGGGTTGGACTAGTGATCTCCTGAGGTCCCTGCTAACCATGATATTCTATGATGACAAGATCTTCCTCATCCACAACAAGGTAGTATCAGGGCAGCCAGTACTTACCTGCAGCCATACTGTGTCTGTTTGGATAGGAGGATGGACAGTCCAGGTCTGCTTCATACTTCTCATGTCACACACATAGTCCTCTGCTAGTAGGATGTTGGTGGGGCCTTCCAGAATAGTGGTTGTCAGACTTAACGTCTCACTGATATGGACAGTTCAGTTCACACCTCTCAGTGTTACAGTTTCAGGCTGTCTGCAGACTCATTGCTACATCTGTTCATAGATTACCCTCAGTTTATATCTGTTCTTTCATCCACAAGAAGAGCTGACATTCTGATATAATCATGTGCTCTAGGATCTGGGGCTCTAGGCATGTGTTTATAATGTTTGTACCCTAATCCAGCCCTGAAAATGCTGATCTTTTTGGGCTCTGATCTTGCAAATGGATTCACACAGAACCTATTGCCCACATGAAGCCCTGTGGTCTGGACTGGGGCTTCACATAGGTACAGGTGTTGCCCCCATTCTGAGCTCATTGAGGGATCAAATACTTGAGCTATAAAAAGTCAATAGATGGCTTCCCACTTACTGACTCTGGATAGCTGCTGTCTGAGAGTTGTCAATTGTGTTCTGCTTTTTCTACATAACATCCCCATTCATATGCTGCAGAACACACATAAACAGTGAACACAAGTCTTTTTGGATTTTTTTCCCCCTCTTAACAAAGAAATAAGCTATTGATTGCTGGAGCTGAAAAGTGAGATCCTCATCTGCTCTCCAGTCTCTTTACATTGGATAAAAGGGCCAGAGTAATGTAAAGGGGTCCTAAAAGCCCCAGCAGATTCCCTGGTGCAGAGATGGTAGAAGACAGCCACCATAGCCCCACCTCACCTGTCTTATGAGTTCTGTGCTGGGCCCCTTAGAAAGGCAGTTCAGAATCTCACCCCAAACTTTCCAAACTGTGCAGAAGTCAGGACAATTGAACCTGTATGAAAGGTAATGAATATGAGCTCAAAATATGGTAAAAGCAAATGTCTATATGGAAGGACAAGGAATGCTGCTTGTATTTGAACTTTAGAAACAGAAAAAAGAGTTGAAAGTAAATGCAACCATTTAAAGCTACTCAGATCGATTCTCTACTCCCTTGTGCGAAGTGGGTGTATGTTGCTACCATTCTGATTTGGAATTGCTTTTCTCTCACTGTGTACAGGTGTAAATGATGACACCAGGTGCAATGCAGAGGAGAATCAGACCAAAGTTTTGCAATATGTATTAGATATTTGCTTAAACCTTCCTCTATGGCCATGGAACACTCAGGCCTACCTAACGAGCAAGTGCAAAAAAGTGACCTTAAGTTCATCCAGTCTTAGGCCCAGTCTGCTTCCATTGAAGCTTTACAGCTGTCAACAAGCTATGTGTCTTCTGGGATAACTGGAGTAGACCCCTGGGTTGGAGAACCCAGCCATGCTCTCTTTTCCCCAACCATACCCCTTATACTAGCTCTACACTACTTGGTATCCCATGATGCAGTGCAGAACTGCCAAGCACCAGATCCATTTGGTGAAGGCCTGCTTTGTGCTATGAAGGGACGCAAACTGTTCAGATTACTAGTCAAACTTGGAGCCAAATTGTCTGTTATATCTTTACATCTTTCTATTCCTGAATCCTACAGCTCTTTTCATCCCCCAAACCTTGAATGTTTTACCATGTCTATACAAATTAAGAGCTACTCAACTACTGATTCTAGGAAAAATCCTAAGAGGTGCTAAGAACCTGCAAACGCCTACAACTTCAGCTGAAATATAAATGATAACAGCAATCCCTGCTGGCTACCAGCCTAGTCATTTCACTTTCAATTACTTGCTAGCTGTACAACGGGTGCTTCCTAATGTCCCATCCATCTGAATGACCATGCCATATGACATTACTGTTAGAACACATGCATGTTCCAGCAGCAGAACAGAAAGGTAGTTTAACAAGCTGGACCTGCTGGGTTTAATTTCTTATGGACTCTGATGAATCATGTAAAAAGGCAAAACAAAACAACGCTTCCACCAAAAAGGAGCACTGCCAGTTCAGTACAGGAGAGAATGGATACAAAGATAGAACATACATCTTTATTATTATGTATGTTGGCACTATCTGAAAAGTATAAATAAATTTAAGAGATATAGATTTAGTAGAATTTCATTGTAACATATTGTTCAAACAAGAATTGGGCAACTCATACAGTTGGTAAGTTTTGCAGCACAGTTAGGACCAATGAATGACTGAAAATTCTTAATATTTGTGAGTGATTAGCTAAACCTGCTCTATGATTGTCAGGTGCCTTTTTTCACTGGCCCTGGTTCTATAAACCAGAAGTAACTCTGCTGAATTCAGTGGGATGATATCAGTGTAAGATTTGTGGGAGGACAGAGTCAGTGACAATGTGTTTAAAGAAGGTGTATGTCATTTTGTAATACTGCTGTGATTTGATTATACAGTACCTTATCACAAGTAGGAACCTTAAAGCTACAGTGAATGGTTCCATTTGCTTAGAAGCTGCCGCTATTGTTGTTTCTTTGCTTTGGAAACCATCTTATTCTGTGCCTGTGAGTCAGACAATCTCTATGAAGTGCACCAGGGAAGAATGAAATTTTAACCTGTAATCAGTACTTTTTAAAGGATGTTTTAAACATGCTAATGTGTATGTGGAGTTGTATTTGAAGAAAGAAAGAAAGAAAGGCTCCCCTCCCTGCCTTTCTATCTCTCTAGGCTCCAGTCAGCAAGACACTTGAAGGGTGGGAGTGCAGCCTCAGGGAGAGAGGAGTGTGAGTCAGGTAGAACAGAATATATACTGAATGCTTTAAAAATATATATTGTTTATTTTGCTTTTTGTGATTTTGTGTTACCATGGATATTTTTGACTGTATGTCAATGGGGTGAATATTGTGTGCTGGAATGTCTATAGGACATAGCAAACAGCACAGCAGTGTGCTAAGTGGAACTGTTTTATTTCATACATCATTTACAGCTTGCATCTGTAATTCCAAAACTGTGCACAATTTTTTCTTAACATTAGAAGGACTTAGGTTTTAATTAGTTTTTAATCTTAATGAAGTTTTTTGACTGCAAAGTTGAATTCTCAAGACATGTAGATAATAAGAAAAGGGCCTCAATTTCTCAAGCGTTTGGACCAGAGGTTTTGGTGTGCACCTGTCTTTAGTTAATACTGCTGCTGCAGTTTAGGAGGAGCCAGATTCTGAGGTGTAAGCCTGAAATCTCACATGTTGGTATGGTTACTCAGTCTAACTGTTTTAAGTACTTCCATGGCCATACATACATTAACATAGTATTTGAGCACCTCACAAACTTTAGTGTAGTTATCCTCACAATAGCCCTGTGAAGTAGATAAGTACTATTATTACCATTTCATAGATACTCTCTATCCCTCAGTTCCCTATGGCTACGTAGCCAACTCCATCCCTGCTGCCAACCGCCTTCCTCTCTCTACAGATTTGGGATTGCCTCATGGCTCTAAAAATTGCTGTGTAGACATTCCGTCTCAGGCTGGAGCTCATGCTCTGAAACCTACTCCCTTCCCTGGGTTTCAGAGCCTGAGCTCCAGCCTGAGACGGAACCTCTACACAGCTATTTTTAGTGCCGTAATACAAGCCTGATTTTATAGACCTGAGCTCTGAGATCATTGCTGTGGTTTTGTGGTTTTTTGTTGCAGTGTAGACATTGCAACAGAGGCTATAGGGCTGATTTTTAAAGGTGTTTAGGCACCTAAAGGTCCAGATAGGAGCCTAGTACAATCTGCATCTTTAGGAGCCTAAATACCTTGAAAATCTCTCCCTAAATGACTTGCCTAAAGTCACAGAAGTTGGTGGTGCATTAGGACTTGGTCCCAAGTCTATTAAATGCTAGAGTAGTGCCTAGGACCATCTTTCCTCTGATTTACCAGTATATCTAAGTTCAGAATCTGACCCTAGATCTCACTTTGTAATCTATGTGAGGGTTTACTCATACAATTCCCATTGTATATTGCACATAATAATATTAAATTTCATGCACTACCTTTATTCTACTGTATATTTACATAATCACACTCTTTTGTGTATAAAAGAATATTTGGGAGAATTAAATGGGTCTGTTGCTAAGCTTGGGAAGTTCTCTGTGTTGGGCGCAGTGAACTGCAGATGCAACATACTAGTTTCAAGTTTTGTTTCAGCCAGCAAAGAACATGGTGACGCAACATTTCATGAAATCTTGCTTCAGTGTCTAAATGTTTTTACAGTTTTTTACAAAGGCCATCAGTTATAGCATCATATTTTCATGCTTAGCATTGTTTATATGAGAGAGGATGCTGGAGATAGCCAATTTATTTAAAAATGTTTAATGTTAACTCAAGATATGCCACTTTGCTTTTGTGCTGAAATGTCAACTCTCTGATGTAAACCAGCCTGGAGCAGTGTTCCTGCATTGATGTTACTTATTAGATAAGCAATAATGAAGAGGGCATGGGGCTCTGAAGAATAATCTCTGCTGTGTGACTCAAGGCACTGCAGAATTATAAAATTCAACCTGGCATATGTGACGGGAGTGGGTGACTCCTTTTTATTATGTGTGTGTTGGATCAAGACTGCACAATAGAATCCTTAGTGATAGAAGCTGGAGCATGAAACCTTCAATCCTAGGACAGAGAGAGAATTCTGTTGACGCAGCAGGACTGTAGAGAATCTAATAAGGATGTTTGTATGCTGTTCCAGTTATGAAATCAGAGGCCAGACTCTCAGCTGGTGTAAACTGGTGTATTTGCATTAAAATATTAGCTTGTTTTTCAACTGGGCCTTGTAAATGTGGCTTTAGATGCATACCTTTAGTCAAGCAAGTTTTCAAAGTTTGGAGTAAATTAATTCCACCTACTCATAGTCCAGATGAACTGTGAGTGTGGGGGGGGGGGAAGGGTATTGAGAGGTGAAATCCTCTCCCAGTCTGCAGTCAAGGCACTGAAGAGCAGCACAGCCCCACTTCTTATGGTTGCTACTGCATTACCTGGGCTGGAATAGAGGTTGTAATCCCTCTCTGACCCTGATATATGTTCTGAAGACCAATGGACATATGTAATCAAGATATCATTGCCTGTCCCTTGGTCCCTTTCCAGCCCATATCCTTAATGGGATATAGAGGCTGTAAGGGCTTCCTTGTTCAGGTACTTAGAGTGTAGCTTCCCTCACCCTCCAGTGCAGCTCCACAACAGAATGCTGCAGCCTTGCGGGTGTAGGGATATTAAAGAAGGTACTAACAGTGATTCCCCCAAGTGACAGTGACCCCCCCCCAGTTTCACCAAGTACAAAAATCTTTTAGTTCTGTTAAAACTTGTAAGCTCCTGTCTGCAGAAAACATTAATTGTATCTGTCCCATGAAAGATACTCTATTACTATGTAAAACTTACAAACAAAGGTAATTGACTTTGTTCTTGAAGTGGACACTATGTTACCACCTCTGCTGTGAGCCTTAAGCCCGGTAATTGACTCTGCCTAAAATATGGAATATATGTTAATGAATGCTTAATGTTCGTGAAAGGTTAGGGAGGTGCCAGCCTAGAAAGGATCCATCAGCCGAAGAATGTGTCAAGTGGACCACCAGACAACCCCTGGCGGGTAAACTGGGATCGACCCCAAACACCTGGAAGGAATGTACCACTTTAGACAGTGTGGTGCCACCACGAATGTGACAGTTCCCAAAGACTAACATAGGAATTAATTCCTATAAAAATAGACTCTAAAAACTGAGGACTTTGAGTCACTGGTTCTATTGCCAACCTCCAGGAGCATCACGTGCATCTGACACAGACTCGGCTCCATCCTCATGCCCAAGATACCTGGCCAGTAACTTGGCATGAGCAATATCTATGCTGGTAACTATAACACCTATACAGAACCTGAATGAATAATTGTGTGAATGAATATATATGTGTGTGTGTGTGTGTGTATAAGGAATAAATAGTGATAGGAACAAGTAGTTAAACAAAGTTGTTTTCTTTTATCTTTTGCTTTATTATTATATTTACAATAAATGTGGCATCTTTGCCTTATCCTCTTAATAAGATCCTGCTGGTTTTTATTATATTGGTATAACATGGGGTCCTCTGAAGCCAGGTTAATTGCATCCTGTGTGAACAAACACCAAAAAATTAGGTTAATATATTTCAAAATCTACTGCCTCCATTAATTTGACAACTGCCACTTGAATGTTAATTATCTGATGGTCCTTTACAGTCATATGACAAGGACTTAAGTGCCAGCAATATGAAGATGATACACAGCTCTGCTAACCTTCACCACATACAATCACACCACTACCACCAAGATAGCCAAGTGCTTGGAAGAGATTATGTGATGGATGAAGAAAAGCTGGCTGAAGCTAAACCTCAGCAAAGCAGAAGTAATGTTGGTGGGCAGAGAACAGTATTTTGAGAAGTTTGCAGCTGTGGTCTCCTTTAATTGAAGGTTCTCATCCACAGTAAGTCAATTAAATCTATATTCTAGGAGTACTTTTGGATAACTCGTCAATAATTGAACTCTCACACTGACAATGACTTTGAGTAATGCATGCTACCGTTTCCAGGTGACTAGGAGACTCCATCCTATCCTGGAGGACTAAGACCTAGCCTCAGTTATTTATACCTTTGTCATTCCTTGGCTGGACTATACCAATATGATATACCTCACCATAAAACCTTCAACACTCATGAAACTCTAATTAATACAAAATGCTGCAGTACATCTCCTCAGAAGCACAGGCTACCATGAGCACATCACACCTTTCCTGTGCTCTCAATGCTGGCTTCTCACAGAACTTTCAATCAAGTTCAAGGTCTTGGCCCTTAACTTCAAAGCACTGCATGGCCTTACAGATCAAGCATCAAGACCGTGGCTGATAATTAAACTCCACTGACACAATGGAACTCTCTACAACTAGAGTAAAGCTCATCTGTGCAGGAGACAGAGCTTCCTCTGGCACTGGTCCAAGACTGGGAATGAAGTTCTTCAGCTACTAAACATCATCATAAACCTCACCACTTTCCACTCAAACCGCAAGGAGTATTTATTTGTCCTTGGCTTCTCTAATATAAATATATATCAACAGGTGGTGTGTGTGTGTATTAAATAAACTATCAAAACAAAACACTCCACTTCATATGCTTTTCTGTTGTGGAAAGGATGAGAGAACAAGTAACGTGTGACTGATGTTAAGTCACATAGCTTAATGTATTACTGGAAGTCACTCAGCCACTACATTGATGAGCATGGTCTGTAAGTATTATCTCCAGCTTACAGACAGGGAAAGTGAGATACAAATATGCCAAGTGACTTGTCCAGGACCATACTCTGACTTGCTGATAAAGCCAGGAACAGAACCCAGAAATCTTGATTGCTAATGCTCTGCTTCAGTCACTTTCTCTCTTTAATGAAAAATCCAAACAAATTGTAAGTTCTGTTCTCACATAATGTCTGACAAATGTAATATTGCAATTTTAATCTATCAGTAGAGTTAGGTAAAAGACAGTTATTCTATACTGGTGGCTAAATATTGAAGGTTTTTTCATATGTAGACTTTACTCCCTTTACAGTCAATGAGACTACTCATGTGAGTAAAGCCTGCAGTATCAAGCCCCAGGTTGTGTTTATTGTATAGAAATCCATTATCACAACAATGTGCATACTGGGCTTTAATTTACATTGCCTCACACCTGGTGTGGTTAATGTCAGCTAAGCAAAATGAGCAAAAAATGAATGTAAAGCGTGAGGTGGAGGCCCTAGTCCGTCCTTAGCGGCTAATGAAATAAGTTCGGGTTTCAGATGGTTATTCACCCAATGAACCACTCTAACCACTAACTAATACACCACCCTGAACTGAAGGTGAATCCTAGTTCAATACCAAAAACTAGCAGACACTGATATAGGTCTACCAGGGAGATCTGGAATGATGAACTCTTTATTTCCCTCATTTGATGATTTGGCCCATAACATCCAACTATGTTTAGCATATACAGGAAACTGCAAAGGATATGGTGGATATAATGTAACTTCTTTTTATTATTGGTTAGCAAAGGTATTTTTTAAAAAAAATAATTATTATGGAGATTTCAAGCATTTTCATGAAAGAAAAAACTATTAACATCAAATCCTTCTTCCTCAAGATATGACTTTCAGGTTTAGTTTTTCTGAACAAAATCAATATTTTTTTTTGTATATTACTCTGTCATTATTAATGGCTTCTTATTATGTGGAACTACACTTGCAAGCAAATAAAAAAAATGGAGTGAAGATTCCAAATGTTTTGATTATTTGTGTGTATTAATAAAACTTTCTGGTGATGAATTCTGCCTGGCTTGTTAAATGAATGAACATTAAGGACTTGTAAGAAAGAATGCATATTTAATCAAAGAAAACAGCCATTTCTGAAACTGCACTGTTGTCCCTTTACACTTAAGAAGATTACAAAAATTAGACATCCATTCCTTGAACCCAGAGTTAATGAATTACTTAATCCCTCTTTCAATAGCCACTGTGAGCTCCTCCAGTTTGTTCCCAAGTGCCTAAACACATGCTGAGATTCAAAGCCAATATCAGGAAACTGAGTGTCGGAACTCCTGTTGTTAATACAAAGTTTCAGGTTTTGCCCTTAGAACTGAGAAAGAAAAAGACAAATGCCACTAGAGTTAATTGAAAAGGGGAAGAATAACAAAGAGATTTAGTGTTAATTCCCAAATTCCTTTACTTATAGCAAACTCTCTTTTCAAATGTTGAACTGGGCTAATTTCTTACTATTTGCCAGTTTCTAGAAATATAACAATATGGTGTCTCAGTTTACAAGGTGGCCATAGAGGGGCAGTCTATCTACAGAATTCACATCACAAATTTGTCTCTCACCTGGTGAGTTGAGAAGGAGCCACGAATCATAGCTTTGGGACCATTGATTCATGGCTCCTCAAGAGCTCAGGGTCCGCTGCTCCAAGGTCTTGAAGTTGTGGCTGTGAATGGTAATCCTGTTTAGCAGAGAGTTTCTAAATGTTTTGGTTTTCATTCCAAAATCCTTCACAAAACAGAATTACCAGTTTCTCTACCCAGATTGACTTCTGCTTCATTAATATATTGTATCTCATTGTTGTAACTTGGACCTGAATACCACAACAAGCTACATATGGGTGGGTCTGTACACCTGTGCACAGTCTCATGGGACAGAGTCTATTGCCATAGAAACTTATTGCAATAACAGGGCCTAGTCTCTCCATTTCCCACAAGCCCTGCCTAACTACTGACTATCTCACATTACCTGATAAATAAAAGACTATGGTATTATTTAGTGTAAATTTTTTTTTCATTCAGCCCAAACAGCTGTAGTAGTTACAATTCATTATAGCTGTATGCAAATCCAGTTCAGGTTATTTACTTACTAAGTGAAAGTGCAATAAGAGACTAGGGAGAATCATATACAGTGAGAGAACTACCTAATAATAACACTAGCACTAACCTTCGCCAACTAACATTATTTTAATTGGAGTCAGCCTAATTTAGTAAATCCAAATTGGCTATTTCCCCCCCGCCCCGAGAGATAGCCAATGAGGTCTTCATAACCTGGCAATTCATTCTGATGTTTGAGGCTAGATGAAGACTCACCCTTACATGGGTTTCTGGGGGAGAGAAGAGGATAAAAAGAATCTTCCCACCTCTTTGCACACCATTGGAAGGTCTGAGCACACCATAGAGCATAGAGACCACTTCTCCATAGAGAGAGCGCCCAGGGGTCTAAATCAACCCGAAGTCCCAGACTGTGATTTCCTTACTCTAACTCAGGGGTCTCAAACTCAATTTACCTCAGGGCCAATGTCAGTCCTCAAATCCTCCCAGCGGGCCAATAATGTCACTGAAGATGGTGTTCAGAAAAGAAAATGTTTATATTGTATTTTTTATTTTGAATTTCCTAGAAATAAGAAAACTTTCATACAACTTTATACAATTCTTCACCAGTCAGAGAGTGTTTAGTGTTTGCCAGACACCTGGCAATGCTTCAGTTCTGTCAGTTTGTTGATGTTTGGCCTCAGTGACTGAGCAGTTGAAACCTTCAGGATTGCAGCAAGATGTGCATCAGATAGTTGTGTTCAGTATTTTGACTTGTTTATAGTCATTGTGGAAAAAAGTGATGCTGCCTCCATGGCTGACTCTGCTCGGCAACTAGTGATGGTTTCTCAGTCCCTTCCCCCCAGCCAATGGGAGCTGTGGGTGGGGGGTAAGGGGCACCTGCAGCAGACATTGCTGACAGCACGTCTGCCTGTGTCTCTCCTCTGTGGGTCGCAGTGGGGAGGTTCTTGGGCGCAGATGGCCAGCAAGCTGGAATTTTGAGACCTCTGCTCTAAGTAGTATCTTATTCCTTGAATAGTAAGCGTGAGCTTCTGTGCTGCACCTCAGAGAGGACCAGCACACAGTTAGACAGAAAGGGGTGTAGTCATGTAACTTTATAGCACTCCTGCACCCTTCCAATTCAATTCTGGGCTGCTATAGCAGAGCCTCTCTCAATAACAGCAGCTGTCCCCAGCTTCCTAGATGCAGTAGGACTGCCCAGAAACCCGAAATTAATACCTATTGAAGCCCTGCTCTTGATATATCCCTCTTGAGACTTGCCTTCACTAATCCAGAGTTTATGAGAGCATCCTCATAAATCAGCCTATGGCTGTCTTTTTCAGTTCCTGCTCCTGAGAAATCTCCCTTGGCTGAGTCTGGGGCTTATAGTTTTAGACCCTTTTTATGTCACTTTGGCCCTTTCACCCAGTATATAAAAGCTATCCCAGGGGTGCACTGGCCCCAAATTAGCCAGATTGTAAATTACACAGTCCATCTGACAAAAAAACAGGAACTACATATGCAGAAAAAGAATAGCTCAGCATTTGCTGCTAATGCTCACTGCACCACAAAAAGTGCAAGAATGAGGACGGACCTTACCATGTTCACTATGTGCTATACTGTATCAGCAGCGAATTCACCACTCTCCATGCACAAAGCATTTTAGAAGGATGTGTACAATATCCTACAGCACATTTTGAGAAGCAGCATGTAATAGAGTAAGAAAAGATTGCATCATAAACAACACGCAAGAGGGGCCAGAATTAAGGTTCTGCATGCAATTTTAAGTTTTGCAGTTCATGATTTACAAGTCTTTTTGTAAAGTTAAGCAATCTCTTAACATAATTGCTTGATGGAATTTCCTGATTTTTTTATTTTATTTTTAATTTCATAATCTATGACTGGCTGTTTACCTTTGGAATATTTCAGTGCTCCACCCACAGCCATTTTGGCACCAAAGATATTAAAGAAATGGACAAAAGTTTATACATATATTTGCTGGAAAGTCTGATCAAAAATAGTTCATCCATTTTTAAGTCCAAGGACATTGAAAAGAAAATGTAGTTTTCCTGCATAAAATGGAAAAGCTGTATTTACTTTTTACAGTCCTTGGACTTTAAAATGGCTCAACTATTTTTTATCAAACTTTCCAGCAAAAATATACCTCCAGATGGAGACCAACGTCAGAAATTTTAGCTCAAAAGATAAATGTTTTGGGAAATTGAAAAATGTGGAAAAAAATCAGTCCAATATCATTTTTATGTCAAAATTTGAAATCTTAAAATTAAAAAAATTCAAATGATAGTTATGAGCAATTTAAGCAAGGGTTTATCATGAAACTTCAGATGCTATCTTAGTTATAACTGATGCTAGTGATCCTGATACATAAATGAGACATTCATAGTCAATATATTTATTTGATGAGATATTTGGTATCCACAATGACATTGGAGAATTCTGGCCTGATCCTGAACCCCCATGTAAGTTTCTGGGGAATTTGATGCAGGTGTCTGTAATCATGCAAAATATACTCTCAGAGACAGGATAGTTATTTTGATTATCATACATATATTTACCCAAATGTATGACATTCATCATTCCTTGAAACAATGCCTCTAAAAGGTAATACTTCTGTGAGTGACTTTACAATACTAAGAAACTTCTTTGATTTTTTTCATATAATTAACTTCCTACAGGGTCATCTTCTGGATGTGACAATTTGGGACTGTTTATCAGTCACAGTCAAGTGCACTGGGTTAAAGGCAGAAGTGGGTATTTTAATATCCACGCAGCTCTAATTGATATGTAGCATCCATTATGCAAAATAGTGTGTTTTTCACAACTACTCTTTTGTGATGTGACTTGCCATAATTTGATGTAATAAACTACATTGTGTAGTGGTGCAGATAATTTGACATAATTCATTGTGAAATATCAAAATATGTATCAGAAGCCTAGTCAGCAACATGTCAGAAATAAGTATCTTCCTTAAAGTAGCTCACGATATATGTCTTTTCAAATCAATTTTTTTTTTTTTTTAAGAGATAAACCAGATCCTCTGGTCATTTCATTCCTGTATGTTTTTTTTTTTTCCTGAGAACAGCTAAAAATAAAGAGAGCAAAAATGGAGTAGCTGTATTCCCGATGCCAGAAAGAAGTGGAATGAATCAAAAGAACTCTTCTGTTTCAATGTTTTTACTATACTACTAATGCTGAGATGCTCCATCATTTAAAGTGATAGTCACAAGAGCATAAAAAAGAATAGTAGGAGATCATGAAATTATTTTAGCTGTGCAATTTTTTTTCTTTCATCATTTCTTTTGTAAGGATGCAAATGGATTGGTGGTGCAGTGGATTAAGATTATTAGTAAACCTGCTCTTGAAACCTCTGCCCAGTTCCCAGTCAAGTGATCCTCTTGTGTACCCTGTTCAATCTCACAGCTATGAGGATATTTACCCCTGGGAAGAACAGAATGAGGCATTCTCCATCCAAAAAAAGAATCTGTTGGCTTTCTAATTTGTCTATTCAGCTCAGCAGTAGAAAATGCAAATCCTTTGTAATCACCAGTTTCTGTTAGAGACGATAATAGCAACGCTTGGTTAATGGTTCAAAGAAAATAAAATGAACTCCGCTAAACTCTGCTTTTATTTATCCTGCAACTTTATAGCTTGCAGTATCATTCATGGCACCATTTATCATCAAGTAGTATATTACAATTGAAGTCATGGAGCCTTAACTAGTTGGAAGATGTAAAATATATTGGTTTTGTTTATACTGACTTCAACTGGAATCTCGTTCAAGAAGCTAGTCTGAGCCTATTCAAGGATATTTTAAAAATGTATTCATCTGCAGTACAGAATAAAAACCAGATCCTGATGTCCATGGGCATTTGGGACCAGATTCTGCTTTCAGTTACACTAGAGTTACTCTGGTTTTCTACTGGTGTGACGAAGAGCCATTTTTTCTACCTTCAGACTAAGAATTTAATGTAATGGTTTAGAGCCGTGGTTCTCAAACCTTTGTACTGGTGACCCCCTTCACATAACCAGCCTCTGAGTGCAACTCCCCCCTTAAAAATTAAAAACACATTTTTATATATTTAACACCATTATAAAAGCTGGATGCAAAGCGGGGCTTGGGGTTGAGGCTGACAGCTCAGGACCCCCTGAGAGGACCCAACCCCCAGTTTGAGAACTCCTGGTTTAGAGGCAGTGGCTTAATATTACAGCCAGTAAGCTGCATGCTATATATGTGAACAAGTAATAACTTCTTCCCCGCAAAAAGTCACATATTATAAGTCACCTAGTCTCAGTGATGCACGGTAGCTCACTCTTAATACTAAAAAGAATAAGAGTTTCCACATGAATTCTGATTTGTACTTATAATGTGATTTTATTTATTTTTTAAGCTCCATTTGGGAAAAAAATTCTGTTGCTGTTAGAAAAGGGTAGCAACAAATGCAAATTACAGGAGGATACTATGCATTTATATACCAGACATTTTCAATTGTGAAGTTGTTTTATTAAACAAGGGGGAGTGTAGGGTGACTCAGGCTTTTGGAATCCCATACAATAAAGCTCATCCTTTCTGTTGACAGAGACCAAGCTTTTAGTCTGTCGTCTGTCATTTATTTATTTATTTATTTTATGTATTGAGAGACTACATTTTGAATCCACCTGTGAGAAAAGAGATTGTCTTCTCTTTCTACCGCTTGCACAGGACATCAAGAGAACAGAGCCTTCATTTGGCGGTGGTTCAAAAATTATTGGCTTTAAAAACTGCTCAGGAGTAATAGGCCAACAATCAAACAAATTCTGACAGGCCGAAGGGAAAACAAGTGTAGGAATGGGCGTCCAACCCCATTTAGCAGTAAAGCTCTGTTTTTGATCTGAAGCATATGTACCATAGCAAGAAATGCACAAAAAGAAGATGACTTGACTATATTAAACTCGGCATATTTTTGGCACCCAAAGTAAGACCATGCAAATGTTTGTTTCCCTCTTTACAGCTGCATGACCACACTCCCTCTGGGATTAACGAGGCTCTTACTCAGCCATGACACTGCCTGAAAAATCTTTCACAAAACTGCAGCTGGACTAAGAAAGAAACTAAAAGCTCAAGTTTGATGGCCAGCCTCTTAGTTGACACACTGGAGCTTGAACCAGAGGCCTCTACAGCCAAAAAGCATGAGCTGCTACAGCTTGAACTAAAGCATTAAAGCACCATAGCAGGCATGATAACAACTCCTAACATCTGCAGATTGGCACCAAGGGGAACCTGTAACATATTCACTAGTTGGTTACACAAACTCCTTAGGTCTAATCTGTCTGTGGATCCAGCAGGGCTCCCAATAGAAGAAACACAGAAGGGATCCTCTACCTCTACACCTAACTCTTCCATCTACTCTGTATGGTAGGTCACCTCCATGTCAAATGGAGACTGAAACTGCATTAACTATTCACGAGCCCTCCCCTCTTTGTGCTAGGAAAATCTCTCAGTAAGAACCATTATTAGTAGGTGGTATTTGCTGGAGGCAGCTGCTTGCTTGGGATTTCCTAGCAATTTGATTCCACTAGAGCTGTACTGTCAGGAAGCCAGAATGGGAACAGAAGCCTTCAGAGAAAAAGGGTGTCTTTGTGAATAACCCTGGTCTCATGAAAAACCATAGGTTCACTGGGTTCCAATAAACTGATCCCATAACAATTCCTCATGGAATTTTCCTTCCACCAGAAACCCCTCCCATGGATATATCTGTAAATGATACCAATGTGGGTCTTTGACACTTACTTGCTGTGTGACCTTGTTCAAGTCACTTTAGTCAGATCATTAAAGGTACTTAGACATTGCAGTGTTGAATGGAGCAATGCCTAATCTCTAGGTACCCCATCATCCACAGGAATTTTCAGCCCCAGGGTAGGACCCCAGACTCCCACACAATGAACAGGGAGAGTTAGGCAGAAATTAGCAAGCTGAATGGGGAGTCATACAACATCACCGGGCTGACGTACAAAGGAGAGGGGCATAGCTGCCTAAGAAGCTGATCTGGTGCATCTGGCTGATGGGCCAGAGATAGATGCCTCCACTCAAAATCTTCAGCCACAACTCATCTCCTGGAGACAGATACCTACACTAGCTTAGCTGCTGAAGTAGCCTATGTCTAAGAAACTGAAACCATCTCTCTCTCTCAATTCTGGTCACACTCAATACATCTCTCAGGTTTGTGCTATATGTCCCTGCAACCCCGGCTGGCTTTTGTGCAGGAGCTGTTTTCCCCCCCAGTTATTGGTGGTTTACACTGGCCATCCTGGTGAGAGGGCTGGCAAATAACAGGTGTTAGGTAGGACAGGGCCTGCAGGAGACACAGTCTCCAGGCAACCTAATGAGTGTAACTGGTTTGTAGTACGCTGCCCGATTGGCTACACTGACTGATTGGCAGAAAGAGTCAGTAGATTAGCTGATCTTAAGATCAACAGCAGCAGTAGTTTGGTAGCTGCTTGACGCATTTGCTCATGGCCATGGTAGGTTTTGCTCCAATCTTGTTCATAGTCCTGCTCCTGTTTTGCCTTAGTGCAGCAATCCTTCTCTTAACCTTAGCTCTGACTCCATTTCTCACCATGGGCCCCTATTCCTGGCTACTAATTCCTTCTCCGACTACTGGATATGACCATCTTATGTCCCAGCTTGTGACAGGTATTCACTGAGCACACCTATTGGATTAGGCCCTGCTGGTGAGATAGGCACTCCCCCCCTAGTTTGAGAATTCTGCTCTGTGGCTTTGGCTTGAGCTAAGGCTCTGAGTGACTTGTTAGCTGTGGGGTGGCAACAGCGCTTAGATGGCTTTGGGAATATTGAGTGATGTATGGTAAGTGTGTATCTACACTACAGCTAGGAAGTGTAGACAGATTCACTGTAGCTCAGCTTGAGCTAAAATGCTAAAAATAGAAGTGTGAGCATTGTAGCACTGGCAGTGGCTTGGGCTAGCTGCTCAGGTTCAAGCCCACCTAACCCCTGGGTCGCAGCTCAGGCAGCTAGCCCCAGCTGCTGTCAGTGGCGCAAGGCCCACACTACAGTTTCTAGCTTAAGCTGAGCTACTGCGAGTCTTTCTATGTGCGCTGGGAATCACACCTGGTAGCTGCAGTATAGACATGCCTTTCAGTGCCTAGGACCTTAAGCACATGTGAGGTCAGGTGGTAGCTGAGCAGCAGCTTTGAAGGTATGAATGACTCATAAGTGGTGGATTTTGCTACCAAAAGAAGCAGGTACCTAAGCATCTTAAGGAACTGGGCCTTCACCTCTCTGTGTCACTTTACAAAACTGGGAAGAATAACACTTACCAATGTCATTGGGATGCTGTGAGTGTAATTAATGTCTGCAAAGTGATTGCAAAACGTAAAATAAGTTGCTGAACTTGGTATTATCAACTCATTATTTCGTCTTTTTATGCAGAGCAGACATTTGCTGTTGAAGCATTCAGCTTTGTGTTATTTTAAGGAACTATTGTGGAAATATAAGTATTTTATTATGATTACACAGAAAACAGAAATCTGAATAAAGCAATCAAATTAATGGTGCTAGGAATTCTCTTAACCCTGTAAAAGTGAAAATTCTTATTCAGGCTAAAAAAACAAATGACTGTCATGTCTGTTATAGAGAATTATTTATGCAATAATGAATGCAGCCTAGGGCATTTCCTGGGGATTAATGAATTAATGTCCATTTGGGAGGGTAAGTTGCTGGAGGCAAAGCTGCTCATTAGTTCCCCAGAAAATATCCAGGACTATGGGTGTTATAAGTTTTAGATTTTTTTACTTAGCCACAAAGTAAACTCCTTTACATTTTCCCCAGAAGCAGCAGCCTCGTTCTTCAGGATTGCCAGAAGCACATTCATTATGAGTGGATAGTGTCTGTTACAGCTATCCCCCTATTCCATTTTGTTTCTTACAGCTGTCCCCATACTCCATTTTGTTCTTGTTCTCCTGTGGCCGCCCCTCCCTGACTGTTAAGTTGTTTACCAAGAGCCATTGCCCTTCTCAAAGGGATGGCCACTTGTGCTAAGTGGGACCACTGCCCTGTTCAAAGGGTTAGTCCTGTTATCACCTTGTTAACCTGGGCTGTGTAAGGGTAGGCAATGTCGCAGAGCTTGCAAGACTATTGTGTTTTTAAGATCTTGGGCATCGATCATAGGCCAGGGCTTTGAAGTCACCCTACTGCTACAGGACTCTGGCCCAGAACATGTCTCTATGTCTACCTTGTATCAGTTTGTCCCTTGCTCCTCTCCTCCCTGTTGACAGAGGAGCCTATAAAAAGTACTGAGGGAAACTGCCTGAGTTTTGCCTTTAAAAACAGCAATTTTGAAAACTCAGATCAGAAGGTTCCTGCATGGCTCCTGGCTGATCAGCCAGGGGTCTGGGGGTCTTTCTCTGCTCTCATTTTCATTTTGAGCGTACCCCTGTTTTTTGAACACTCCCCCCCACGAAAGAACGAATTGGCTGCTCTGAGAGATCTCCTGATTATTGAACTCTGACCTAGCTCTGATGTTTTGCTGCTTTCTGCTCTGCTGCTTCCTTTGCGGCTGGTAAAGATTCTCTGTGATAGCTCTTATATCTTTATTTTTATTATTTAGCTTGCTGGCCTCGTGTTCCAGCACACAGATCAATGCTAAACTTGTCTGTGTCTTTAAAACTCTCTAAACCCGCGGCACTTGCTGCTAAAAATAGGTTGTGCGGCTGGACTAAATTTCTCTGCTCTTCTGTGGGCTTTTGCTTAGGCTTCTCTGACTGCAGCTGTATCATGCTCGCCACCATCCTGGGCACATGACCATTCTGCCTCTGTAAACTTTCACATAGCATGAGGTCACATTAGTTTTGTTTTTTAGTTTTATAAGTAGAGTTGTTAAGATTATAGGCTTTTAAAGTTTTCACCTGCCTTGTTCTTTGTTTCGCTCTTATGCTTGTAAAGCTTGTAAGTTTCAACCTGCCTTGTTTATACGTTTGCTGTTCTGTTGCTCATATAGTTCTGTTCATAGTTTTGCTTAGAATTGTGATATTTGTTGTTTGCCTAGTTGTTGGGTTAAGATGAGATAAGTTTTTGGCTGCTTCCTGGCCTCTGTTATAACTTGTTTTTTTCCCCGTCCAATCCTGACGCCCCCCTTCCGTGTTGCTTCTCCATCGTTCTCTGTTACAACGTTTTGCTGCAGCCGAGCTCCCAAAACCTTGTTGTTTCTCCCCCTGTTAACTTTTGTCTGTTTTTTTCCCTTTGCTCATTATCTCCCCTGCCCCGTGTGTTAAAACCTCCCTCTAGCCCGTTGTCCTTACTTGCGGGCCTTCAAAGTGTCCTTGGTGCTTCCAGCGATCCTCCTCTCATCCATTTTGGCCACTTATATTCATTCACTTCCCACCGTCCTCACCTCCGTCTCTTACACCAGCTTTAGGTACACTCTGTGCTATTCAGTCTCCTCACAAATTAAGTCAGTATATTTTCTACAATTCGCATAATTACTTATCACACCCTAGCTGCACTAGTACTTTCGTATTTACATTTAATACATTTGTGTTACGATTGTATATAAGACACGAAGCACTTAATACATTCTCTATCTAAAATTGTCTAACCATTTATATAGAAGCTACATTTTATTTGGCATTTCTTATTTGGTCCTGTTTTGCATTTCACACTGTATCTAGGAATTGTTCCTTATATAATTTGAGTGCTTATTGACTGTACGTATCCATGTGCGAACCCCACTTACTGTAACCTCACTGTTTAGAACTCCCTACACTCTCAATAAGAGAACCCCCCCATCATTGTATATTGTATAAACACCCTCTATCACCCACCCTCGGTATTTTATTGTTAAATTCCCACCACTTCCTTTTTCCTTTAATAAAGAAATTAATTGGCACCCCACCTGTGTGGTAATTGCTCCCCAAGATCCCATATACCTGCTGGCAGGGACAAAATTGGCACCCCACCTGTGTGGTAATTGCTCCCCAAGATCCCATATACCTGCTAGCAGGGACAGATAGTACCCCTGTATTAGGCATTTATACAATACAATACAGAACTATCCGAACTGTTAATATTTGATCAAATGATAATGGGTCTGTTTTTCCTGAAAACCGTGTTCCTTGCTTAACTGCCAAGAGACTGTACAATACTGTAGTGTATCATATCTTTTGAGTTCAGTAACATGTCTAAATAAATACATTGGGTCACAGGACAAAGCCGTAGGGACCATCTAAGCAGGTACCAAAGGGGAAATATGTCAGTTTGATTAACAAAATAAGACCACAGTTGTTGAAGCTGAGGGCAAAACATTTGTGGCAGGAATGAAAGGCTAAGTCATACAGAGATTCCTCAGGTAGTAGACTCAATGGCAACAAAGAGCACACAGTAGGAGGTAGTTAAAATTGATCCATAATTAAAGATTTCTTGTATCATTTGGCTGCAAAATTCGCCTCTTCCAAGAAAGAAAAGAATCTAAACTGAATGACATAGTGGAGTTTTATTTTATTTTATTTTATTTTATTTTATTTTTGGTTTGGTTGATTTTTTTGTGTGCCTACCAGTGAAGATCATGGAATGTGATCATGATATACAGTATTTCTTTGTTATAATCTCAATAATAAACAGATATTTATTTTTGTTTAATTGGAATTATAATTTTAAAAAGAATACATTAATAATACAGGTCAGATTCATTAACACATTTACTGGTTTTGTGCACTGCTGTTGATGTGAAGCAACCATAAACCCTGCTTAACTTGGTAGATAAAGTTAGTTCATGGCTGCTTTGGGTCACCCAAATAGTGCAAAATATCCAAATTTTGCCTATTTGTGTGTATACAGTACACCTAAAAGATTTTAAGCTCCCTTCTGATCTTACTCCAATTAAGTTATACTGGTTTAGAGTTCTATAAGAACACGCAGAAAGTTTGGGGAAAAAAATCAAGATAGCTGTTGTGAAGATTCAACCTTCATTCCACCTACTGATCAATTAACCTAGTTGGTTTCATTATTTTGTTCAATTTCACAGTTTTGCCTGAGTGACCATTCTGCACAAAGATAATCAGCAAAGAAATATAAAAAATAATCATACATTTTGTATTGCAATGTAAGGTAAGATGAACCAGATGCTGAAAGAAATCATCATCATTTTACACTCCTGGTATAGAAAAAAACCAACTACCCTAAATAAATCCTTTGCAGTAAAGTATATGAAGGTTTATTGAGAGAGGTTTTCATTGTACAAACTTCATAACTCTAAGCATAACTCACTGGACTGTTTCAGGAACACATGTTAACCATTACAGCTCTTTTGCCAATTTCCCACCCTAAATATTTTGAATCACTAAGTAAATTTTGGACACAATATAACAACTAATAATGACAAACCTTGATAGTGAATCAAAATGTTAGTTTGTTACAAAATTACTTAAACTCAGAAACCAAGAGCATATCATGCAGTGAGAAAATCAGAACATCTCCTTCTTGTGATCTGGTGAATAGCCAGAGCCTCTGGAGCTGCAGCTGCTCATCACTTTTGAAGATCAGACCAAGAGAGCTAGATGATACCCTCTGTTTAGGTTTATGTTAGGAGATGCTGCACAATAAGAGGTTTTCCACAATCCCAGCCTCAGGCCCCTATTCTGCCCAAACACCTGTGGGCTAGATAATATTTAGTCCTGCCATGAGTGCAGGGAACTGGATTAGATGACCTCTCAAGATCCCTTCCAGTTTTATGTTTCCATATACATGGATTTTGGGCCACAGAACAGTCTCTTCAGGGCTTGTGAAGATGGTTCTGTGCAGGTGACTAATCCCCTTATCCTTGGGGAGTGTGAGCTCCATTCCAAATTTCTCCTCTGTTTGAGGTTTCCAAAGGCATGATTTGGCCCAGAGAAGTTTTGAGTAGGAGAAGGGGACCGTGCAGGTACCACACTAGTGAAGTTTTCTTTCGTTTATTTAAAGTAGTTGTGTGAGTTACTTGTGTTAATGAGCCACATGAGGTTAAGTAAAATTCTGGTTGAAAAGAAAACTAAGTAACAATAATATTTGGGTGTTGAGAAAACTTGAGTAAGTTGCAATCTAAAATACTTAATTGTTTATTGTTACGGAGCATTTTTATACTCTAGCTGGGAACCCTTTATGAATGTAAAAGAAGTGAAACCAATAGATAGTGTGGAAAATGTAACAGGGTTTATATAGAAATTACTCTTAAAAATAATTATTGATTGTTATTGAGAATACTTTCTACTGGTTTTATTGAACCATGCTATATAATTCTAATATGGACACAGATTCTTTATTTAACCATATACAATTTAATATACCAATAGAAAGGATGTACAATTCTATAGCAACACTATCCTATTCTACATCTTTTCTATTGGTGTATTTACATATTAATATATTATAATCTATTAATATGTAAATACACCAATAGAAAGGATGTAGAATAAGATATTGTTGATACTATTACCCAAACCTATTTGCCTAGTATATACCCTTTGTATAAATACCATTCTTTCATGTAGACTATACACTAAAAATCCTGGTATGTATCAGGGAAGGCCTCCAGGCTCCTGCCCCTGCATTGGAACATCTGCTTTCCCACTCCATTAGGAGGAAAAAGAGAAAGCTGTTGTCATTTATTTGTTTTGTCATGGTAACTACAGAGACAAGGTGGATGAGGTATTATCTTTCATCAGCAGAAGTTGGGCCAATAAAAGAGAAGCGTTGAAGTTACACAGAGCTCTTTTGGGTGTGGAAAAGGTACTCAGAGTGTCACAGCTAAATACAAGGTGGAACAGATTGTGTATCGTAAGTAGTTAATACATTATAGGGGGCTATTCAAGGTGAAGTGGCCTGTTAACACCCCTGCAGTCAAGAACAAAAAAGAGAGCGGGGTGTTAATGGGTTACAGATGGCTATATTAACCCATAAATCCAGTATCTTTATTAAGATCATAAATTTGCTAGACACTACAATCATGAATTTAAGTTCCCTGGCTACTCTTTGAAGGTTTTCTTTGAGAATTGAGGACAGAGAGGTCAGATATTGAGTGTGAAGTGTTTGCCAAAGGATGATATTTTTGTGTGTATCTTTTATCATTTTTTCTGTGTAAGTTCATGAATCACTATGCTTTCAACTGAATTCACACAGAAAAATGATAAAAGGCAAATAACCATATTGCCTATAGACAAACACTTTCCACAAAATGATCGCTCCATATCTGACCTCTCAGTCCTCATCCTCAAAGGAAACCTACACAACACCTTCAAAAGAGAAGCTTGGGAGCTTAAATTCATAACTTTGCTAGACACCGAAATCTTGTATTTTTATAAAGACATTAGATTTATGGCTTATTAGAATCATCTGTAACCCCGTTAACCCCCTTTTTTGTCCTGTGACTACAGGGGTGCTAATGTGCCACTTCACCTTGAATGGTTCATCAGAATATGTGTCAATTACTTATGCTAAACAAGCTGTTCCATCTTGTATTCAGCTGTGACACTGAGTACCTTTTTCACACCTGAAAGAGTTTTGTGTAACTTTAAAGCTTCTCTTTCCTCAGCCAAAGATGGTCTAATAAGAGATAGTATCTCACTCACCTTATCTTTCTTATGTGGTAAGACCAACATAGCTACAACAACACTTGTCATGGTAAAGTCAGTAGACATGTCAGTGACCCTGTTTCTTGGGTCTTGGAGGCACTATCACACAGTTGGGATTCATATTAGTGAGCATCTATTTTGTTGATTTAGGCCTTGCTTGCATGTGAAAATTTTACCATTATGAATAAAGATCAAGGAAAAGGCACTTTCTGATGTTTTTACTAATGTTTTTACTTGCCCACAATGTTTAGTAAACTTTTTCTATAGTTACAGTGTG
The DNA here is from genome assembly GCF_003597395.2 of Chelonoidis abingdonii. Classification (NCBI taxonomy): domain Eukaryota; kingdom Metazoa; phylum Chordata; order Testudines; family Testudinidae; genus Chelonoidis; species Chelonoidis abingdonii. Next base: position 105,942,891 of record NC_133773.1, read on the forward strand.
ACATCCATCACTTGGGCAGGAGTTTGATGGTGGTGGCAGGTTCAAGTAAATTTAAGCAGTGCTTATTGGAAAGTCTTATTCCCCCTCACCCCGCTTTATTACCTTCTTCTTCCTTACACAGAGGCGGCACATCATAATGATTATCCTCTGCTATGGAATTCTGATTGCTGCCCCCTACTCAGTTTAGTTAATGTGAGTGCCATGAAAGTGTTGCTATTCACTGATGCAAACCCCACACTTTGCCTTGGATGTAAACGTGCTGTCCCTATTTATTTTGAAATTATGTTCCAAGGGAATCACAAAGCAGTGACTGTATTTTAACAGCTCCTCTGGTTTCCATGATTGGAGGTGCTTGATTCCCCCCCACCTTTAAAAAATGGTGTAATTTTCATGCCTCCCGCCCACCGCCCCCCGCCCCAACTTGATGAGGAGTGAGTTGCTTATTACAAGATGAAACTTGAGTTAAGCTGATCCTCTCTCTGATTTTATCCTGATGCTCTCCTTGTGTTTTGATATTCTTGAACTTGGGACAATCAGCCATTTGGGCCTAATTCAGAGCTCGCTTATCCCTATGTACATCAGGAGTAAATCCACTGTAATTAATGGATTTCATTGGTCAGATCCTGAATCGTACTAGTGACTTTTAATAACATGCTTCATTCAGGGTTGCAAAGTAATCTAAGGCTGCCCTAAAATTCTCAGTCAGATCAACTCTTTCCCCACAAAATGTTGCCTGTGGCTGTGCTACTCAAAGGAGTTTTTTTGGGGGGGGGGGGGGAGGGAAAATGTGCTGTAGACAGTGTAAGGAGGAAAATCATGAAGAAAACGTAGTTAATTCGTTATTCTTGTGATGCAAATGAAATTCCCACAGTTAATGAAATCATGACTTCTCAGAAGTGTAATAAAACAGAGCAGAAGCTCATAATCACTTGTTTCAGAATTTATTTTCAATTGCATTGAAAACAAAGTGTCCTTCATTTATACAGAGTGATTTGCCAATTATAAAAGAAAAAAAATGAGATGTGAGTTGAATTGGGGGAAGGAGGGAGACAAGAGTACAAATGTAAATTTGGATGCTAAGGGTAACTGGTGAGCCAAGCGAAACCCCTACGTACCCCTTCTCATCTCAATGCGCACAGTGAATTGCCCAGAAAATTGTATAGAAAACTGAAATTGCAGTTTTCCTCTACCGTTACCTACAGTAATGGCTGCCAATACAGCAGGAATGGATGAATGCCATGGCATAAGATACAGTGGTGGTCCATTGTTGAAGGGAGGAGAGGTACAAGGGAAAGTAAAATAGCACAAAATAGTACTCAGAGACATCTCCAGTGCCCATCAGCCAAATGACTGACCCTGTGACCATGGGTAGCACTTTCAAGTTTATATAGGTTCCAGTTAAATATATTCACCAAGAAAGAGGGCTACAAACTGTATCTTCCAGTATGTATCTGCATCAATTTTTTCCCAATTGCTTGCATTTGCCTTGTGACACTTCTATTACCACATATAGCTTTAGCTATACAAATATGTCATGACTCCACAGCTGCTATAGCTCACCCGAGAATAGGAAGATCTTTTTCACCTGACACTGTTTTCATTTCAGGCCAGATTTGGGTAGGAAGGATTTGGAATGGAGAGCACTGATGCATAAATAACCCTCTTTTGCCTAATTATTTCTTGCTTCTCAAAATATTTGGCCCCTAAAACCATTACACATCAGTACTTGAAGCATGGAAGTCATTAGAGGAGAATAATTTCTGTTTTGAGAGTAGTTTGGCACCATTTCTGCTGCTGATCTCATAGAAAAATTTTCCCAGTTTCGAGCCGCTAATTTTCAGTCTCTTTAGACTAAATATACACTAAGACCAACATTTTCAGGCATGTTAACTAATTTTTGTGTATCGGTTTAGTGTGTCCAGCATGAAGCATCTTACGTTTAGATGTTTAAATAGTCTCCCTAATCCCTAATTTGAAGCATCTGGATTTGGAAAAAAAACTGTTCTAATCGTTTAAAGGGAAGGAGGGGGGAATGTCTGAACACTCGTAATGTTCCCTGGCAGAAGTTTTCTGAGTGCTGAGGACAGGTTGAGAATACTTCTGGGATTATTTTAAATGGAGTTCATGCACAAATTACTGTGTGAGGTTATTTAGCCTGTGTTATTACAGGAGGTCTTCCTAGATTATCATTATGGTACCTTATGGCCTTAAAAAATTATTATTCCTTGTTCTGCATGTCTGGCTAGTCAGAAAGGCAAGCTTTATTTGCCTAACCATATGGGAAGAAGAAAAGACTACTGACTACTTTTCCCCATCATAAAAATACCTCCATTGTGCCTTCCATAGGGAAAAAAGTTCTGGCTTCCCACTCTGCTGGTAACCTTTTCAAAGAGAAGGGGAAAATAGGTTCCTCATGGCTCCCCTCTTATGAGAAAGAGTGGAAGGATGAAGGTGACTAGCACATCCCCATGTGTGTGCCCTCCAGCCAATACAGTGTCAATATGTGAACATCCCCATGGTGTAGAGCGCATGTAGGTCTGAAGAGGAGGGGAAGGTAAGGTGGCTGAAAGTTCCATTTGGATATTTCTTTTAAAGATCAGTATTTCATTTGCATTATAAGATTTAAGTTGAAACTTGGCAAATTATAACCAGGGTTGCCTGCAATAGCCAGGGACTAAACTTAAGGATCCAGGAGGTCCCTTACAGTCCTCTGTCTTTCTGCTGACCCCTTTTCAAAGGGTATCCTTGTCCTGTAGCACTCCTTACTGGTCACTGTTGCTCTGTTATACTGTTGAGGTCTATCTCAGTTTTCCCTCCACTGAGGTCCCTTTAAAAAGTCCACACAGTTATTCAAAACATTCACCTTCTGAATACCAATGTGTTAAGATCCACAAAAAGTCTTTAAAAACAGAACTGAGACCCACCAGTCTTCATGCTCATTTCAGTTGGATCCTGCCTCTCCTCCCTTTCCTCTAGAAAGTTCATTTCTTTTTCCTCAGTCCCCAGCTGGGCACAGCCCTTCCTCCTGTCTAAACACTTCTTGCCTGGAGTGTGGCCTTTTCCACACGCCTTTCCTCCTGCTGACTCAGGGCTGTGCTGGAGCCTTTTTATTGCCTGCTATCTGCCAACCACCTGCAACTCTTTGATGATCTGGTCAAGGCACTTTTGAATATGTGGGCCATACTGCTTTGGTACTAATATGCTACAATATGTGCAAAGGAGATAATGTAACACGATCATGTTCCTATTATGAACTTCCTGCTGTTCTTCCCTTTAGCTCAGTTGAACAGCAGGAAATCAGTCGAAATGCACTGGACCCTGATTCCACTTCAAAGGGCCAGTCACACTGTGACACCCCTAAGTATTATTATCATCCTTTGTACATATCCCTCCATATATTACCTCATGTTCACATTCTTGTCAGTACTGTAACTTATTAAAACTGGAAATGCTGATTTATTAAAATAAGATTATTGAAACCATTATGTTGCAAGAATTAGTTCCATGTAATTTCAGGCTTCTCCCTCTTCTAAATTTGGTTTGTCTCTGACTTTGTCTCCTCCTTTAGAGGATTGCGCTCCAGAAAGCACACTTCGAAAACAGGAGTAGGTAAGTACTGCTTTAGATTTTAGTCAACATCTGGTGCAAGGCTGGTGTAAATCCTTCCTGACACCCATCTCAGTTAGCTATTACATTAAAACTGTTTAGTTTGAAATGTCAAACGAGTAAAAAAAAATAAAAATAGATGATTTGTTGGCATTTTGGAAGTGCCAAGCCCTGTGATTATTTAACAATGGAGCCTATTTTAATGACTCATACACACATGGGCCCTACAAAATACTCAAATATAATTGAGTATCCTAAAATGTTGTAAGGAGACTTTTAAAAAAAATGATTTAATTTGATTTCAAGGGTTATTAAAAAATTGGGAGGTGACAGAACAAAGCCATAGGCATGCATAATATTCCTTCCTAACTTGTGACCTGGTCAGGGCTCATGCTATGTTTTGATTTGAAGCCTAAATGAGTGCCCAGTGCACTAGGTTTATACTTGAATATTTCTAAAACTACAAAAACTCCATAAAAATGCCTTTATCTTTTTAACTCATTGACTGCCACATCTCATCACTATACTTTCATAGAATGAAGGGAACATTTTCTATGAGGAAATGGTTGTGTCAGGTCATCTGTATGTGCAGTATATTTGCACAATAAATTGATATGCTGAAGCAATTTCAGGAGACTCCAGACCATAGAGTTTTTTGTAGTTATAACTCTTAGTACATCACTCTTTTAAATTACATTTTGTTAATCTATATGGCATATGTTACAGTTATAGACCTGCATAAAAATGAAGGTGCTGTACTTTGTACCATATTAAAAATGGCGGGAAAAACTGAGAACAGAGTCATTTACAAAAAATCTTAAGAATATTGCCTGCTGGCCTCTTAGATGCAAGATCTCGGTGTTCATTATGCTGATTTTACTGTAGTAAGTGCCATCAACTATTGCCACGGCATAGTGACAGATATATCACTGCTTACCACCTCTTACAAGACTATATTGAATGCAGTGTGGTATAGTGTAGTAATATTTACTCTTTCTGACTCAAAATGTTGAGTTTTTAATGGTAATAACTGCATATTAAATGTGGAGAAAATACGTGAATGCAGTGTTACTGCTGGAAAAGTTCTGGAAATTCAAACCCACAGAATTCATAATACCGACTTTTATTCTGTTTATTTTAATGTTCACACACTCACTTTGGGTGGGTTTAGCATTTGTTTTAATCAAGGGAATTAAATGAAAAGGGGCGCTGTGTACTACTTGACATTTTAAAGGAAAAAAATTAGGATATTTTAAATTAAAGTGGTGGTTCCTGTAGCAACCATAACACAGACCTATTATACTAAATAGAGTGGTAGAAAAATATTGATCTGAGAGGACAAAATACTACATGAACATATATGTTAAGGTAAACAAGAAGAATAAACTTTTTCAAAGTTAAAAGTGTAGTTAGACACTCAAATACTACAGACTTTCGGGAAGAATTAGGTACCTAATGTAACTGCCCTCTGTTCCTTTGAGAATTTCCCCAGAAGTAAAACTGTGATTGTTGTGTTATCTGCTATTTTAGATAAACAGGCCTACATACTATCTGTATTATATAGTGACAACTGGGCATAATTCAATACAACTGAGGATCCCCACAAAAATGAGAAGTGAAATTTATAAAGCTCCTCCAGTAAGCAAATTTTTAAATGAGCATATACTTTTCAATATGAGATATGATATCTATGTAAGAGACTATGCACTTTATAAATAACAGTGTGGTAGAAAGTTTTTGTACAAGAAATAAAGCAGCAAATTAAAACCACCACATATGAAAGTGGACAATTAAGAGAGCATACGAACAGGGTATTTCTACACTATGGGGAAAAAAACCCTGTGCTGGTCCAGGTCAGCTGTCTTGAGCTCACAGGGTTTGGACTTTAGGGTTGAAAAACTGCTGTTTAGATGTTTGAGCTTGGGCTGAAGCTCAAGCTCTGGAACCCTGAGAAGGTGGAGAGTCTCAGAACTCAAGCTCCCACCCAAGCCTGAAATCTACACAGCAATTTCTAGCCTCACAGTATGAGCCCTGTGAGTTCAAGTCCGCTGACCTAGGCCAACCGTGGTCATGCTGCAGTCTTTTATTCCTCTGTAGACCTACCCACAGAGTTGTAGGATAAAGATCAAGGAAAGTGACCTAGATCCTCTGAGTGATGAGGATTCTTCTTCTTCTTCTTGGTCATCAGTCAGTACCTCCATACTGTCACCTCTGAAACTTGATGGCTTGCTGATAACACAGCCACTTCTTCTCAAAGAAGGTCTTTATGCTGTGACATGATCTACCACATGGGGCCTGTGTTTGCTGCTCCTCATATTTTTCATAGTCAGTAAGTGGATGGGGATTTGTTCATTATATCCCCCTCCAGGCATTAGCAGCAACATTCTGGAAGGCCTCAAGGGACGATGTCTGCCTTGTCTTTGTGTAGATATCTTCTGTTCCTTTGGTAGGAATTTCACAGCCACAGCCTTTAAAGCCAGAAAGGACCACTATAATCATCTAGTCTGAACGTCTGCATAAAACAGGCCATAATATTTCACCCAAAGTAACTCCTGCATCCCTCCTGTAATTTCTAACTGAGCTAAAGCATACCATTTAGCAAGGAAGGTCAAAGCTGATTTAAAGATTTCAAGTAAAAGAGGCATCATGTACCTATCTGTACTGAGTTTTCTGGTAACCCACTTAACTACGTATATTGAGAGCTTGACTTGATGTGCTTGAGCGTATATACCAGAGAATTGCCAACATGAGCCTATGACATAGAGGCATATTGATGCCAACGGACAAAGCATTCACTATTCTTTTATAAGCAATTCTGCTCTCATACCTAACAAACTCACTACATCTAACACACTGTTTTCATGGTATTTATCCATAAAAGATAGTATGTGAGGTCTCTACTGAAAGCAGGAAACTTATCAATACTCATATACATTAGGGAATTGTGTACAAGTAATATTTAAGGAATAATGTAATTATATTGAAAATTCTGCCCTTCTGGTTTTGGAATGAAAGTGAGTCACAAGGAATCATATGTTTCAGTGATGGCCCATTCAAGCAGGAGGAAGTTGTAATCCCTCCCTGGCTCATTGATAATGTAATGTATTATTCAATTGTCCACTGCTGCAACAACCCATAAGAGTCAATGGGGAACCACCAAAGATAAACTATAAACATTGAAACCTCTTGAAAGTGAAAAGGAATGGTAAAGCAATGTGATTACCCTCTCTATGAATAAAGACATAAGACTGATTCAGCATATCACAGGGTGGAGAAAGACACTCTGAATCCATTCACTGAGGACACCTCTTGCTGAGCATGTGTATTTCATGAAAAATTAGATCCTGGTTCCAGTGAAACCAGTCAGTCTTGTGGTGTAGGAGGGAACATATTTCCTGAGATAGGAAAGGTAACTAGGCATAGGCCTTAGTTCATATTTTATTATTTTGTTTTGTATTGTAACCATTTGTTTCCATCAGTCTCTTTTGTTTCTAGTGAGACTTATGTTCTTTCATAAATAAACTTACTTTTGTTTTATTATATGTACTGTATATTATACAGGAGAGGCGATTTAAGGTAAAACTGATAAATTGGGGTACACTGTTCCTTTTGGGAGCAGAGAATCTGAGATTTCCATGAGTAGCCAGCGTCAGAGGCTGGGTTTCACAAGTGAGGACTTTAAGGCACTTGGAGCACCTTCTTTTTAACATGGAAGGCAAAGACAGGGATGGCATACCAGAGACGAGAGTGCTTGGGTGATTGACAGACTGGTAGCATTAAGAAGCTAACATTCAGCTACCAGAGGGAAGACACTCTCATGTAACTCACAATCCTGGGTATCCCAAGAACCATCATAGAGCCACTTGTGGGTGATTATCTGTGATAAACTCATCTGAAATCCCATGGCAAACAAACAGAAATTTGCAATATATTATTACACAGTGTGTTGTGCAGCAGCTCAATTTAAAAGTGTGGGTTGGAAGTATGTGATGGGTTCAGTCACAGAGACCTCCTTGGGACTGTCACCTGACATGCTGAGACTATCTCTGAGCCCATTTTCTCTGTCAGTTTGGGCCTCCAGAACCCTGTCTTGTTGAGCCTGATACACTAATCTCCTGCAACACAAACCCAGGCTCTCACCTATGCCCCCAAAGCTGCAGATTTAACTGAAAATGGCTTAGCAAGTGCTCCTGTATCTAGCACCCAGATACCCAGCTCCCAATGGGATCCAAACCCCAAATAAATCTGTTTTCCACTCTATAAAGCTTATACAGGGTAAACTCATAAATTGTCCGCCCTCTATAACACTGACAGAGAGATGTGCACAGCTGTTTGCTCTCCCAGGCATTAATTACTTACTCTGGGTTAATTAATAAGCAAAAGTGATTTATTAAGTATAAAAAGTAGGATTTAAGTGGTTCTAAATAATAACAGACAGAACAAAGTAAGTTACCAAGCAAAATAAAACAAAACACACAAGTCTAACCTTAATAAATTAGGAAACTGAATATAGGTAAATCTCACCCTCTGAGATGTTCCAATAAACTTTTTCATAAACTGAATTCCTTCCTATCCTTTTCAGACTAACATTGTAGTTTATGGCCTGGATCCAGCAATCACTTACACCCCTGTAGTTACTGTTCTATTTCCAAGTTTCTTTCAGGCATCTCTTTGGGGTGGAGAGACCATCTCTTGAGCCAGCTGAAGACAAAATGGAGAGGCATCCAGAGCCTTTTATATTCTCTCTTTTGTAGGCGGAAACCCCTTTGTTATTCTGTGCAAAATCACAGCAACAAGATGGAGTTTGTAGCCACCTGGGCAAGTCACATGTCCATGAATGATTCAGCTTTTTACAGGCCGATGCCATTGTTTACATGTTAGTTAGAATGTTCCCAGGAAAGCTCAGATGTGGATTGGCATCTCCCAAAGTCAGTTAAGTGTTTCTTGATTGGGCATTTAATCAGAATAGTTCTTTCTCAAGAAGCCGACCAAATGTTTCACAGATGCTGCTTAGAATCAAACACACTAAGATACAAGTACATAGCCAATATTCATGACTTCAAATACAAAGATGATACACACATACAGACAACATAATCATAACTAGCAACGTACAACCTTTCCACAGAAACCTTACTTGACCTCCTTTGTACAAAATTTGGTGCAACTATAGGACCTTGGTTGCAACAATTATCTATACGGTCACAGTTCATGTCAATAACAACACAAAGTAGACCCTTCAAAAGAAATAATCTCTACTGTTTAATTCAAACAGATCAGCAATGGCCTTGCATCATGGGCAATAAAGGATGTCAGTGATTTCAATGTTTCTTTTGTATTCTAGTTCTTGTATTTATTGCAGTTGGCATTTAGATTCTTGATTTGTTTTATTCTGTAGTGCTAACGAACTTAGTCATGGATTAGGACTCCACTGTGCTAGGCAGTGTACAAACAAAACAAAAAGACAGTATCCGGCCCAACGAGCTTACTATCTAAGCATAAGGCAAGAAACAACAGCTGGATAGGGACCAACCAACAGGAGAGCACAAGGAAACAATAAGACAATACTGATCAGCACAATACGCACCTAACCATTGTCAAATCATTCACTCCTTTCCAGACAGTGTATCATTACTTTATGTCATTTTTTTCTCCCTCTGTTATTTTACTGTTTCACTCTGTTGTTTTTTTCATTTTTCTAATAGGGTTTGCTGGGAGAAAAAATGCTCCTCAAAAGAAATGTGTACAAAAATTGTATTATAAATGTAAACATTACACAGTGTTGAAAATGTTTTATATATCTCTGTTTAAATCAATCTGAGTCTTTTCATGCTTTTTCTCTTCATGTCCATGGTGAAATATCACTTGGAAAGGATCTTGAATCACATTCACATTTAAACAGGGCTGGAGGGGGCGGGGAGAGTCTTAAATGGTGGACTTAACAAAGAATACAATCCAAATTGCCCAGCTGCATATGTTTGGAATAAACACATTGCAGAGTTGATTGGAGACTAATATTTTGCCCTTTGTCATGGTTTCCAGCAAAACTTTCATTACATTCAAGGCTGATTTTTGGACACTCATAGTATGATAATATTCCTTTTCATTTTCACATGTTCTTTTGCTGAAATGCTAGTGCACAGCTTGATGAGGCTATGCATACCCAAGTAATTCATGATATCAGAGAAGCTGAAGGCAGATAATCCATAACCAAAGCTTAGATACTACAGTGGCATCAGAGCTAGAGAGAAACATCATATAAATATAGATATGACTGCTTTAAGAAGCTTAAATGGTTATTTATTGGTGTATATAAATTATAATTACGGATGCAAATAATAATCTAATTCACATTTAAACTAGACACTAACCTAATCTCTCTGAAATTATGTGTAACTGTTTGGATTATATATTCTAGCAACATGGACGATGTTGGTATGGTGGGTCCCGTGCTTTTCTTGGATGGGGGAGGGGGAGCTAGGATGCCATCCTTGCCCCTGCTCTTGGGGTGCTGAGGGCCCCACTAGTGGCCCAGGAAGTTGGTAGAGGAGGGAAATGGGGAAGGGGTCTGGGTTTGCTCTTCACTCTGAGCCCCAGCCCCTCACAACCCCTGCAGGTTTCTTATCCTCTTCCCTCTTGGGTAGTGTTACCCTTGGTCCCTAACACTGAGAAAGGACGTCTCCCTGCCCTGCTGCAGCAGGGTCTCCCTTCTTCTGGTTCTCTGGTCTTTCAATTCTCAGCAACGCACCTCCAAGCTTCAGTCCTCTTTCCTTCCTCATACACCCCCTGTCCGCCTGAAGCAGGGTTTTTTTATTAGGTTCCTGACAAGGCCTTAATTGACTACAGGTGCTCCAATTAACCTGATATATATCTATATCATATAGATAGATAGGATGGCAGCATCACTCTATTACAGGGGTCGGCAACCTGCGGTATGCATACCAAAGGCGGCACGCGAACTGATTTTTAGTGGCACTGTGCTGCCAGCCAGGGTCCTGGCCACTGGCTCCGCTCAGCCTGCTGCCTGTCTGGATGAATGGAACCCCAGGCCAGCAGTAGGACAGGCGGCTCAGCCCACTGCCGGTCTAGGGTTCCATCTGCCACCTGCGCTGCTGGTCTGGGGTTCTGTCTGCCGGTCCCTGACAGCCCAGGTCCCAGCCACCGTCCTTGCTGAGCCCGCTGCCAGACACAAGCAGTGTCCCAAGTTTGGGAAACACTGCTGTAGATCATACTACTCCAGTTATTGTTCCATGAAGGCATTTGTCTCAGTGAAGTCAAGGACATACTCACTAATAAATTTAGGGGCTTGGAATTTGCTAATCGGTAGCCATATATATGCAGTTGAATAGAAAAAATGCACATGCTGGCCATAGCGCTACATCCTAGAGAACACAAGTTGAATCACAGGGAACTGAGCACTTCTATTGTTTTTATTCCTTGAGTAAGGAACATTTTAGTAGGAGGAGGAAACAACCAGCTATGGAAATAAATCAGATATTTGGTGTGCCCCATATTGCTACATTTAACAACATAAATTCACATTTTTATAGGAAAAATCCCACTATTTTATAAAATTAAAATATGCCATGTTTGGAATTAAGTACAGTATCTGAAAGAGATCAAGTCTAGTATTCTGATATTTCTAAATAAATTAGAATCAATCACACTTTGGCCAATCATCCAATCTCACAACTGCCTGAATGCACTCCTGTGATCTGTACATCAGAAAATTATGTCAAGGTATTATCTGCACTGGTAGCTGTGCATATATACCATTATGTCCACACTTCATAATGCAGGCCATCCACCATACTTTGACTTTCACCAGAATAGCCAGTATATTTTAAAAAGTTTGGAGATGAATATAAAATCTATGAATACGTGATATTTAGCTTTGTTTGGTCCAAGCAAGAAAAATCATAAACCATCTTCAGAAAGGATTCAGTTCTCCAACCATCAGCAGCAATGGTTATTTCAATGGCAAACTCTACTTCTCCACAAAGGAAGATCAAATTTAGTAACCTGAGTATAAGGTTTGAAATAGCTATATTCCAAGGAAAATACATTCCAAACTAGAAAGAGTATATGTACATTCAGGTGATATCTTAAGATCTAAGATCCCATGTAGTTTGCATAGGCATTAAATATCTCATGTCACATATTCAGCATCAGAGTTTACCCTTGGCCATAACTTCCCATTTACTTGTACAATGTGGTGTCTGCAATCCTTGCCCCCCAGAACTGGCAGCATTTCTGTAATGTCATGTGTCATATAGATTGTCTTTGAAGCACTTTTGGGGAGTTTCAGGGTGAAAGGAAATATATATAGGGAAATTTTCATTCTAGTTCCTTCTAAATGTCAGAAAGGCTTCAAAAACAAAACAAAACACTCTACATAAATATATTAGCAATTGCTGAATAGGAAAGAGGGAATTATCTTCATCTCCAGCCACTGATTTCTTATTGCTTGGGTTGGTTATCACCTTACGCCCTTTTCAATTGCTCACTCACAACTTGGTGCTGATAATGCAAGTTTAATCCAGGTGCTGTCAATTACAAGGTATCTGCACATCAGATTTGAACAAATGCAAACAGAAGTTGAAAGCAATGAGGCACAGTGCTGTAGTAACCCTGGCAGAGGGCCTAGCTTTTAAGCTGTCTACAGACTTTAACAGTGAAATGTTTGAAGGGAAAGAATATGTGTTGGGAAGAGTGCTTGATCCAAGTTTCAGGGGACTAACTGAAACCATACTTCCAGTGCAGGCCAAGAACATCAGAAAGATGTTTTCATAAATAAAGAGCTGCCGGCCATGCTATTCTCTACATTCTTCTTCCTCAGATTCCAGAAAGTTAAATACAGTGCATGAAACAGATTTCAAATGTTTTGGAACATCCCAAAATACAAGAGACTAGTGAAATAATAACAGCCACATGACACCAGCTGCAGGAACAGCAAAAAATGTTAGCATATCTGTATTGACTGCAAATGAACATATGGATATTGTGACAAATTAATCCACATGTTCCTGGATAGCTGGCTAGGAATGGGGCCCTATAGACCATGATCAAGGAACAGAGACTATACATTTGTGTTTCTAATGGTCTTCCTCTATGATTAGAGCAGTACAAAAAACTCACACAGTTAGGAAGAGTGTTGAAGAATGTTTTCAACAGCTTCACAACACTAATGGTTGGCCTGAGTTTGTCTGTCTGTTTGTATTTTTAAACACCTGTTTAAAATAAAATATAAGGCTTTCTGGCAATATGAGCAACTAGTAAGAGTTATAGTTTATCCTATCTCGTGCAAAACGTGTTGTAGAAGAGTGATGCTGACACCCTATTTACATATCAAATGATTTTAGCCAGCTTACTTCTGTGAAAATTTTTCTTTGGAATATTTGAACTGCCAAAGTAGCATTCTTGTACAGCTCTATAAAGATGGCAAACAACCAACATTTTTCCCTCCTGATCTCCTTGTAGTTACAAAAGATCTTGTTCAGACTTACCATCCATATGTAATATTTCTGCATTACATACAAATCTCTCCTTTTTTGAAACATCTTTACAGGACAAGCAGTCTCATGAGCATCTTGTTATATACTGGACAGGAGAATGGACATTTATGCAGAATCAATGACCATTTGCACAATAAAAAGCCCAGAGGCTTCAGGGAAAAACATTATATTTTATTGGAAAGACGTTTCAAAAGGACAGGTGACAGGTGCTTTTGAAAATCCTACTAGGTGCTTCTGTGTATCTTTAGGCACTTAAATAGCTTTAAAAACCTGTCAGTTGCCATCAGTAAAATGAAATAATACTTCTTTACCTCACAGGGGGGTTGTGAGGATAAAAACTGTGATGAACTCTCATTGGATATAATGACCTTGGGGGACCTAAGTGCCAAAAGTTCATAGATATGGCAGATTTGATTAAAACCAAGGATAACTTCAAGGACTTTGCTATTCAGTCAAAACTCAGATTGATGCAGGTGATCTCAAAGATACGTTTAATATCAAAGGTAAATGGAAGTCAGGAGAACTCTGATAATGGACACTAGAGCTGGGTGAACAAATCATAATGAATGATGCATTAAACCAATTTAGACCTTTGTCCATTAGCAAATTGTTCACAAACTAATTTTTTTACATTTCTTCACTATTTGCAACTGTCCAGCTGCTGTACATTTTTTGTAAACAAATTTTAGCTGATGGCTTATTTGTAAACTGTTTGGAGACTATTTTTCAAGTAGTAAAAATCCAAAATTCAATATTCAGATTGTGATTGTATATTCAAAGTCAAATACATAATTTCCAGTCAAGAATCTGAAATAATAACAACCATTTTACTTTTGTTTTCATTTGAAACAATTTTTGGCTTATAGTCCCAAAATTCACTTTCTGGAAACATTTCTATGAATAAAAATTACTCAAAAAATGTTTGGAAAAAAGATTTTTTAAAAAAAGGAAATGAATACTTTTAAATGAATGTTTTCATTTGTAAACAATTTTTCTTGCCATGTTCTAGTTCTACTGAAGGCCAGTTGTTGCACATAGCAAAGGTGGAGAGAGAAAGAGAGTGGATTCGAAGAACATTGAAATGGCGACTGTTTGAATTCATCCTATATGGTCTCATATTAAGCAGATGGGCTACCAGCTTCCTAGGTTCAAACCTGGAAAGGTTTCATAGGCAGGCTTTGACATATATAGAATAGCAGAGAAGGCAGCCTGTACTTAACCCAAATAATCCGATATGCCTTTCTTTCATCATACAAAAATAAAGTGGAAGATGGAATAATTGTGAAACAAATGATAATAGTAAAAGTATTAGTTTTCTAATGAAACCATCAGTTAAAACGCAAGGAGTATGGGAAATAAGCTAGATGTGTTACTGATATGATTTAGTGGACATAAGTACTAAATATCATAACTGAAGTTTAGAAACTTTGGACCAGATCTTTGGCTGCTGTACTTTTGTCTACAGAATTATGATAGTTTATACCAACTGAGGATCTAGCTCAATATCTTTGTTTCTATCTGTTTTACTTTCTCTGAGTCTCTTAACTCATCTGTAAAATGGGGAAAGAGCTAATGAAACAATAATTCAGACCTTCAACTAGTATACCATCAGTGCAGATGATCTGACTTCAGTGGTGCTATGATGACTTACATCAGCTGAGGATCTGGACCAATGTTTCAAATTATTACATACAACATAAATGCACCTTGATATGAGAAAGAGGTAGAGAAACTGGAAAGAGTTTAGAGAAAACGAATAAAGCTGATTAAGAAACTGGAGGGATTAATTTGTGGAGATTAAGATAATTAAATAGGTGTAACCAACCTACATGGTGACTAAAGAGAAATATGATAAATACCTACACGTATAAAAGAAAAAAACAAGTATGTAGGATTAAATTAGAAGCTAAGATGTTTGTGGCAAGAAACAGGTCTTCTTATGTGTTTGTTTCATGCCTAGTGTAATGTGGCCTTGTTGTTCTTTGCAGTTTCCAGATCCTTTCCTAATAATAATAATAATAATAATAATAATAAATGGTAACCTCAAAGGATGCCCTTAGAAACAAGCTGAGGAAACTGAACAAAAGAAAAATAAGTCTGAATATCAGGAATGAAGTTTGTAAACAAAACTGTTGAAATTCAATATTGTTCCTGCACTTAATTCAACAATACAATTCTGCATGAAGGTTATACACCAATATCACATTATTTTTTATAAAGCTAAGAATGATCTTGTTAATGTATCCTGCTACCTAAGGGTTATTTTTTTTTATTCAGAAATGTTCTTGAAGAACAACAAAGAAGATAGTTGCAGAGTAAATTAAAGTGTAAATAAAGAACCCAAGAGCCAAGGCACACTGGTTTAATGCCGAAAAGAACATTAAAGAAGCTGTTCTTTCAGGAAAAACAGTAGAACCTCTAGGAGGGAGTTTCACTTCGACAGACAGTTACAATGGTAGGAACAATTTCTCATTAAAGTTGCATTGCATCTACCATTGTTATTACATATACTTGAAAGCCATTGCTTTCAGTGTGCAATTCTGTGCATATAACCCACGTGGTCCTGAAAATTACACATATTCAACGATTATCGTACATTAGGCAGTTGACAAAAATATTATTTGTTAAATTATACTAGACAAACTTCTCGCAACAGAGTTCAAATATGTAAGATTTTCCTTTGAGCAATGAATACAGTCATAGCCAAGGCCCTTAGCTATCTATAACTTTACAGTTGAAGGATTGTCTACTGAATGCTTTGTCTGAGACAATTCACTAGATCATCATAAGGTCCAGGTTTTCCTTTTCTTCTGATGAGTGATTTTTATGTGGAAATATCTATCACACTTTTCACCAGCCTTTACCATTTGCTCCGGATGAAAGGGACTTGATGAATTAATTTAATTAGTAAATATATTGTTCAAAGATCAGTGTCCAAAAGAAATCTTACATATTAATAGCCACATTAAGTAAGCTTTTACTGGAGCATTTAAATAGTTATTTTTGGTGCCAGGGACTTCTGTGCTGACTCAGCATTCTTCTGTTTTTATGTAACATGGACAATTCTAGAAGTGATGGTAATGACTGGGGGCTGGTTAAGGAAAATAAGTTTTTTTTTGTATTTTATTTTATTTTTGATTTGCTGTAGGATCATATTGCTCCAATTAGCAGATGTGTAGTTATTTAATGGGTCTGGAAATTCCTGATTCTTTGCAGAAGTAGTTGTGCCATCTATAGATGGGTACTTTGTTTTCTGAAACAAATGTATCTGAGGCATACTCAATCTAGCATAGCTGTTGATCCGCCAATTTGTACTTTTTAAATTTTTGGCTGCCCTGTTGTAAAAATATATATTAGAAAAAAACAATGAAATCATAAATGAAAACATTTTAGTAGTATGCTTATAGAAATTAGTTCTGAACTATTACATTTGAGAACATTAATGAGATTTCTTTACATTGAGACTGGCAAGGTTATTACAACTGGAAGTGTATCTTTGTAGCAAAGTAGTCCTGGGAAATGGAGGATTACAATGAATGAAAGACACACACACACACAGTATATAAAGTTTATTTTAACTGTCAAGACCTCACCAGCACTTCACTGTAATCAGAAAGTATACCACACTATGTACGTGCAGATTTTTTAACATTAATATTATGTTTATTATCAGCAATGTTATGTCTTACTTAACTGTGTATAACCTATGAACCTAAGTATACTGAATGAAGAACGTGAGCAAAGACAATGATTCTCAAACAATGGACCATAATGGTCAAAGAAACCTTCTTTGTTGTCCATCAGATCACAAAAATAGAATGTAGTAGGGGAAAAAAGGGGTACTGGAATTAAGAAATTGAATGTGTGTTGAGGAAAGAGGGAAGTTCTTGTAAAATATGTTCCAAAGAAAATTTGAGACCAGGTTTGCAGTACTACATACTCTGCTGTACACTGCTAGATGGCATGAGCTTTTGAAATGCGACAGAGAGAGCATTTGTTCTTGGACTAAGCGGAGAGAGAGAGAGAGAAAGAGAGAAGAGCTGTTTGCTCTTGATACATGTCCGATAAAGAGCTGTTATTCTGATTGCCAGAGAGTTCATGAGTTTAATTTTAAATGTTTAACTTTTATACATGATTGATTATTTGAATAAAATCACTCATTTGTTATGACAAAAATGTCGAAAATAATGGTAAACAGTTGATTAAAAATAATCTTCCTTCTAATTGCCAGTACCTTTATGAATAATAAGTAGGGGCTATACAAGCTGTCTCCTAGAACCCATACCCCACTTAAAATGAAGGTAGGTTCAGGATTCCAGTGCCTTCTGCTAACAGTCAGTCCCACAAACTTTCACAGATCTGTGCTGATGAAGTTGGCACTGTTTTAGTCTTCCTTGTCCCCCCTCCCTCCAAATAGCCTTCCCCAGAGTTCTCACTTTCCCCGGCTTTGGGCTCATTTAAGTTTTACCATTTATTGTCATTTAAGTTGATAAATTTTCCCCACTCTTTTTGGACCTGCACCCGTGTCATAAACAGATAGCTAAGGGTTAATGTTTCTTTTACCTGTAAAGGGTTAACAAAGGGAACCAAACACCTAACAAGAGGACCAATCAGGAAACCAGATTTTTCAAAGCTTAAGGGAGGGAATTTGTGGGGTTTTTTTGGTCTTGGGTCTTTGTCTGTTCTGTGCTCTCTCAGCTATGAGAGGGTCTATTTCCAGTCCTTCTAATCTTCTGTTTCCAGGTTGTAAGTACAAGGTAGCAAAAGTATAGTCTTTTAAATTGTTTTGCTGTATTTGCATCTGTGTATCTGGCTGGTGGAGTCTTTATGTGTATTTGGCTATAAGTACTTTAAATTGTATTGGTTTTGGGTAAGGCTGTTTATCCCTTTTCTATTGTTTATTCATTTTCTATAAGTTGAAAACCCTGTATCTTACCATCTAGATTACAGAGAACTGTTATTCTATTCTTTCTTTCTTTTTTTTATTAAAAGTTTTCCTTTTTAAGACCTGTTGATTTTTTGTTTCTAGTTGACCCACCAGGAAATTGGTGGGAGAAAGGAAAGACAGGGGGGAGGGGAAAAACTGCTGTCTGTGTTTAACTCTCCTAGTGTCCCAGGGCGGGAAGAAGCTAAGGGGGAAGAGAGATAGAATCTTTTCTGTTTCCTTGTCTTTGGGTTTGTCTCTTTGTGGAAGAGAGGAGACATGCTTCTTGGTATTGTGATGTAAAGAGGTTGCATCAGTAACTCTCAGGTTAGCCCAGAGAGGAAATTCTGGGTGGGAGAGAGGTGGGGGGAATGGTTTATTTCCCTTTGTTAGGAGACTCAGGGCATCTGAGTCTTGGGGTCCCACAGGGAAGTTTTGGGAGGCTCAAGTGTACCAGGCACTGATTCCTGGTTGGTGGCAGCCTATCAGATCTAAGTGGTAATTAAGCTTAGAGGGTTTCATGCTAGCTTCTCAGGTTATGAACGCTATGAAGGTTCAAATCTGAGTAGGAAGCTATGACAACCCAAACCTAGGAATTTCAGAAAACATTAGTGGTCATCATACCCCTCCCCTTCATGTAATCTTCTGTGGGATGGGAAATGTCCTGACATTACCCATTTTCCAGATACAAAAAAGAGATCCTGAAAGTGAGAGCAGATAGTACCTAATAATCCTTAACAAGATATCTAGGGAGCTTCTAATTGTTCCTAGAGAGCACACTCTGGATGGGACAGTCCATAATCCTAAATGCATGGGTGATGCCTGTGAAGTTACTGCTGTCGTGATTATAGGGCACTCTCAGGCTAGCAGTCAATTCAGAAGGAGATGGTATGACAAGTATTTTGTGGGAAGTGTATTGTCACACATCTCTCCAAAGATTTGAGTTAGGAAATTATGCAGTCTGACTACATGAATCATAGAGTTATTGGCACTGTGTTTCTTTAGGTTCTGTATCCATGCAATGATAATGTGTCTAACCTTTCTATTTACTGTATTTTTGAAAACCCAAACAAAAACCATAAGGTATAAATAATAATAATAATAAATAATAATAATAATAAAAACATGCTCAGGCCTTTTTAGATTTAAATTCATTAAAGTTTTCCTTGGGAAACAGAAAATTCCAAGAGCATTCCTTTGTGAAATTTAACCCAAATCATTCCATTCTGGAGCCTGCAAGAATCTGAGCTCTTTGTCCTCAATCCTGCAAACCACTTGATCTTGTAATTTAGAAGCACCTTAATTGCTCCATTGAGTTCAGTGGGATGACTCTCACATTTAAATTGTATGGCAAGATTACAGCCAAACTGATCAGCATTTGTAGGATCCAACCCACCATTGGTGGGAGTTGGGAGCAGGGACTCACAGTTCATTTCTCCAAATCTCTGTATTCTATCGCCCTCTTTGCTGGCTGCAGATCCCATTGCTCCCCCTCAAGCACTATTAGAAGAACTTAGAGGAATACGATGTATGTTCTCCATTTAGCTGCCCATTCAGCAGCCTTCCTGGACTCCAAACCTTGCTGAGCCATTTCTCCAGGTTTGAATCCATTAACCTATAGGGTCTTTGGGGTACAATGGAGGAGGAGGATACTGCAAAGATGAATGCCTGTTATTTAAAGGAGGCATAACCATACTGTAGAGTCCTTCTGCTTCTCTAGCACAGACACTAGATATCTAAAATATTACAAGTAGAATAGTAGGGAATACAACACAGTGCCTCTTCAGAAACTCAGGCACTCAGAAGTAAAGACATTCCAAAAGAAAAAGTTTGTTGAATAATCTTAACATAGCCATCTTACATGGTAGTATTTTCCATTCTTGTTTCCCTTTTTAATTGAAATCCTTAACAAACTGCTGTTAAGATACTAAATACAGGTAGTTCAATGATATTTATAGGATAAAACACTTGAAGAATTGAAGGTCTTTTTTGGTTTGGCAACACTGAAGATATATTCTTGGATTTCTGCATATGTATTCATTATTCATAAGGATTAGCTGGATAATTTGGCTGAATCACTTTCAGAATGGATGGTTCACAAACTGTTCACTACAGCTATTCATTATTTGTGGTCAATGACCAAACTGGATGACCTACAAAAAATTTAAACTAGGAAAAAGAACGATAAACAGTAGATAAAAGATGGCAAACAATGAATACTGGGCAACAATATACTTTGGGCATCATTTTTTGAGAATATGATATTCTCAACTACTTTGATGGATATCATTAGTCATCTAAATTTTAATGGGCACTAATAGCATGGCCCCATTAATTGAAATGTATATTTCAATATATATATTTGAATTGCTTATATTTCTTGGGGGGTTTTAAATCCTTGAACCAGTGCTAATATATTCCATAAAATATACAGGATATACATAATAGCTAAGTCAATTTCAGAAGAGAAAGCCTAACTTTTGAAAATTCCTGTCTTTTGAATGTTTGATTTTATAACCTTAATTCTGTTTGGTTGGTTAGCTCTCATGCTCTTGACTGGACAGCATAGAGTCCACCAGATGTGTTATATGCCTCCAGGATGCTCTGTCATGAAACAAATCTGTTGCATTATGGGGTAAAATGACTGTGAGGGACAGAGCTGTCTTGATGCCATACAGCCATCAGTTTTAGGTTTTCTAGGGGGTCTTTTCCATCCTGCTTTCATTGGGTCAAAGATAATTCTTGCAGAGAAATTGGTAGGCATTTGGAATAGATGACCATATGACATTAGAAAGTATTGGGTGACCATTTGAGAAAGCAGGGCATGTTTACTTAGAAAATAAATCTCTGCATTCAACTTGAAATCATACCATGTGATACATTCGATCATTTGAAGATACTTCATGAATGACAAGAAATTGGACACCATATTTGAAACTGAGAAGCCATGTTTAAAATCCCATATCAGAATACTGAATTGCAAAGCATTATATATCCTCAGTTTCATATCTCTACTTATCCAGGGTCTTTGGTTTGTGAAAGACATTCTTAATGAAGCACTCCATTACTGGCAATGGTTTTGCATTATGGGCTTCAGGTTCTTTCTTGGTACCACCTATGTGATCAACAAGAAAGCTAAGGAAGATGAAATCACTGACATTCTTGAATGAGTAGTTGTCCACTAAGAAGTTTGAGCCTGCAGTGTCTTCAAAATCAAAGATGAGAAGAATTTTGGTTTTACCCCAATTATTTTCAGGTCAGTATTTGCCTCTGATTTTTCCAGGGTTTTAAATGCTAAAACTAGCACGTCTGTTGACTTGACGATTAGCAGTATGTCATTAGCAAAATCAACATCAGTGAGGTTCTGATCAAGGCATATGCCTAAAGTGCAGCTACTTAGTGTCTGATCAAGTACATTGTCTATGATGCCACTGAAGAATTCTGTAGCAGCAACACATCCTTGTTATATGCCCAGCCTAATTTGGAAGAAGGCAATTATTTTCCCATTTACAAGAACACGGCTTCAGTCAACATCAAGATGATGGAACATATTAGAGTTTGTCAGGAACACCTCAAGTTTCAAGATCAGCCAAAGTAATTCCCTGCCAACAGATTTAAATGAGGTTTTGATACCAGCAATACACTGTGCGCAAGGGACTTGAACTCTCATGTTGTCTCAATAAGCTTTCACTTTATATATTCTACTGTGTGTGTGTGTCTGTGTGTAAGTGTGTGTATAAAAATAATGCAACCACACTTTATGGAAATAATGGCATTCAGATATATGAGAAGGCAATTATAACCATACCTGGCTTCAGGCTTCAGGACATGGAGATGCAACTGACAGCAGCATCTATAATAAGATAAGTTTGGTTTTAATATAGTTATAGAGAATCTTTCATACTCTTGGTAAAGTAGCTTAAGACCTCTGTTAAGCAGTAAGTATATACCAATAATGCATGTAATTGTATAGCCAAATGTTGCATCTATTAAATGCTCAGCAATAGTTCACATATAGCCTTGCACAGTACAGTCTGTTACTGAAAAAAGGCAATATTGATCAGCACCCCGAATTTCACTACTAATCTTTTTGAAAAGTCTCCTAGGATTTTAATACTACTAGAGATGAGTAGAAGAAAAACATCCAACAATTCAGCATCCTCCAATTGCACTGCAACATCAGTATTGCGTACATGCCTCAGTCTTAATATGAGTGTCACCATTCAGGTCAACTGCACTTGTATTTCCCCTCTATAGTCCACCACGGGCACCACTCTCAGGCTTCTGGCCCCCAGCCATCATCTTTCTTGGATGCAGATATTCTGACTGGAGTTTGTCCATGCTGTGTCATTCTCCTGTTATTTGCATACATCTCCCCTAAGGATTTCTTGGGAAACCCACTTCTCTTTAAGAGTTCACTTCCTTTCAACTATTTTTTGAAGCTCATAACAGTTCCCAGGGTTTACATTAATCAGGTCACAACACACCCGTCTCCCACCCCCCACACCCAGCAACATTACATATAATCTCATAATAATACATGAACATTTGCATTTTAATACTATGCATTCTGTAAATTCTTAAACTTAGTTCAATAAGTTTTAACTTAATTCAGTGACGTTTTTCCAGGATGTTGCAAGAAATTGCCATATCTGTCACGTGTTCTGTAAAATGTATGCATGTAAATATACACACAGTTTAAGTAACATATATTTGGTCTTACTATGTCTGTGGAATCAGGATAAATAAGGATAAATTTTAGCCATTATTTTCTTTGTTGGAGCTGCAGACAAACCGTGGGATAATTCTATGTGGACTTACATCCAAAGTATCCTTAATAATGTCAATGGGATTGAATAAGGAGTAAGTCAGGGCGATATTTGTCCATATGTCTTTAAATGCACATATAACACCTGGCATCTCAACCAAAAACTAGAGAATCATTTAAAAAATTATTTCAATCTCAATCTAATTCTCCTTCATTTAATAACCTATTTAACCAGCAATTGAGTTACCCACAAAATATCTTTTAAATTGCTTCAAAAACTGCTGCCACAGTGAGAATCAATAGGGTGGAACAATATATTAAAAAGACACAGCACAATACTTCAAAGAATGCTATTATTATATTAGATGCAGTGCTTTTTATAAACACTTTTGACACCCTGCTGGCTGAGCCATCTATATAGGCTGAGTTTTCAAAGAGTATTATTTCTTCCATCTTCAGATGCACCACTGAATTGTCAGCTGGAGCCTGAAGATTTGTGGGTTTTTTTTAATCTATATGATGCTTTTACAGAAGGAAACTAAAATAATTTAGCAAGAAGAAATATTCCTTAATTATTATATGGCTTCTCTCTCCTCACATCTTCTGTTCATATCCCTCTTCTGACAAATGTGATCCGCTTGGTAATAGTTTATGAATACTGAGTGTTTACCTGGTTATTGGGAAGTTTACTGTATGCCTATACCTGGTAAAATTGACAGGACAGTTAGGAAAACAATAAAGAAGGGAAAACAGTGGGTCAAATAGGGTAGAAGGGAGGATTCAATGTTAGTGATCCCTCTTATGGTGGCAATTCTTTCCAGCCCACCAATCATCCACTGCTGATTGATATGGTTTTTTGTGACTTGGCCCTACAGCCACATCAGATTGTAGTTATAATTGTTCTGGGGTAACACAGTTTAACAAATAGTCCCAGTCATTAAGTCTGGTCTTTGGTCCTGAAGTCTAGGCCCTGAGGTCTTCACAACCTTCTCTCAGGATTTTAAGTTGTTTTTAACCCTTTTATCAGGGGGCTTTGTGCCACTTTCCCCACTGGCTGGTAAAAGAACCCAGGTCCACCCCCTAGCCTGGGTTCTAGTCCAGGGACTCTAGCAAAAGCAACCAAAGTCTGCTCTGTCAGATACTTTGCTGCTGCCTTCCTACCATTAGCTTTTTTTTAAGGCCTGTTCCCCAACTGTTCCTGAGTTCTTTGTAACATTAAAGACCTTTCACAGCTTCTCTTCAGGAGTCCAGTTCCTACCCCTGTGTCAGGATCAGACACGGGAGTTTAATCCAATCCTTTGTTTCCCAAATATCTTTTCCTCACTGCCAGGATTCTTCCTTGTCCTACAGGAACCTTCCTGTTCCCCTCAGGTCTCCTCACTCTCTGCTACTAAGAGAATGACTACAGAGTTATTCTCACCCTCCAGTCTATCAAACTTCAATTCAAATGTTCCTTCAGCTTTACAATCACTGCTTTTTGGGATTGCCTCTGGCTTCCTCCTGGCTCAGAACAAGCTGCTTCTGGCCCCAGGATTCACTCACCCTCTTCTTAGCTCAGAATCCTTTGTTTCTGGCTCCAGACTTCTTGCTTCCCTTAGCCCAAGAGAGGAAAGTCACAGCTATTTGTCTCATGACTCTCCTCCCTGGTCTTTTTCCTACTGGGCTGCACTCCTTCATTTATGAAGACCCAGCTCCTCCACAGCTGGCTTTGATCACCAATTATGCCTTAAGACCTCTGCAGGAGTCACCCAATAGCCTGTTTGGTCTTGGGCACTTGTTAACCTATGGTTAATCAGGGTGGGGTTTATATACCCCATCACAATAAGCTACCCAACAGTAACAGTAGAGGGGAGGGTGGTTGGAGGATAATGAGAGAGCTACTGGATCTGAGGACTTTGACTTGACCTCCTGTGGAGCCTAGCAAACTAGTTTGGACAAGGAGTACAAAAGCCTGATATCGGAAAAGTACAAACAAACTATGGCTGGATAAAAAGACATTCTTTCCAGAGCAGGGCACAGTTGTTGGGGAGCTGTTCAATTTGATATAGGCACATGCTGGGGTGTTTGAAGAAGTCAGGCCTGGTTTGGCTATCATCAGGAAATGGTAAGCCTGTGAATAAGATAGACAAGACATCCTTATAAACATTTCTTTAAAAGTATTTTTCTTTAAATGCTTTATTCCTACTGTAAAAAATAAACAATTTTTTTTATGTTAAGAAGGCTGACTGATCACTGTATTCATGAATGGTTGCAGGGTCCCAAAGGGAAGAACTACAAATGTCCAATCAATACATAAGTTACTGTAGCCTAGAACCTGGTCTAAGAGAGAGGGAGAAATGTGGAATTCTGCTACAGGAGAGAAAAGGCACAAAGCCTGAGACCTGAAATACAAGGAATGGGACAGAGATGAAGCTAGCCCTAAATCACAGCACTGCTACCCCATCTATCTACGTAATTATATTGTTTCCATCTCCTTGGCATCTCTCTCACTCTGCCACCACATTGCCTTGCTCACCTCAGGTAAACCTCACTAAAGCAAAAGAATTATTAGTGATACAATCTGTACTATATATGGCACAGAAGTGATTGAGTTTGTATTTGCCAGTAAAGTTGTCCTACAGATGTTCTTATTTTATTATGGTGCTGGGTAAGATGGATTCCTTCATAGGCTGTGTGTGTATGTGTGTGCACGTATTCCACCTTAGCTGCAATATTCTCTGTCACTCTTCACTATTAGAGAGAGAGAGTGTTTTGTCTAGAATCTAGTTAGATCTTGGATTTATTTTAATACTTTGCACCTCCATGACTAAGACTGTATCAAAGCTCCTGGTTATTTCTAAACTAACTTTTGGTATCTCAATAATATTTGAACTGAAAGAGGAGAAAGATGAAATAGTGTGCTCCTATTCAAAATCCCTGTTTTCTATTTTCCTTGCATTTGTCAGTCAGGTTTGTTTTAGACTAATGATGAGGGAAATGAGAAAATCAATCTGATATATTAATATCTATGTGTACCAAACTCCATTCTGAATAACAGATTTTTAAATTAGTTAAATGTATAATTTGCATGTCTACTTAAGGAGATTTGCGGCCCAGTTACTTGATTTATACATGGAAATTAGGTGCATAGTTTCCCCCACAAAGATGAAATGTAGGTGCAAATGTGACTACTGAACTTCTAACTATGTGATTTATAACCAGCAACCAGGTACTTAGAGATATAGTGTACAGTTACTTTGTACAAGTAACTTTGATTCTTAAGATGTTAGCTATTTTTGAAAATTTTAAACCTCATCTAATTATTTATTGTTTATGACAAAATACTTTTTGTGAACATTATTTTTATTTTTTAATTATGGCATTCAGGGCCAGAAGCTTAGAGGTATTTAGGTACCTAACTCCTGAGGATCTGGCCCTTAGTGACCCAGAAAATTCACTTTCTGCAAAATTGTTGAAAATGGCCAGACATTAAAACTGAACTTTCTGAATTTTGAAATGAAATTTTGAAGTTGCCTTTGAAAACAGAATAAATTTTCCTGGACATTGGCATTATTCACACTCAAAATTCTTCCAGTTGGTTTAAGTTTCAAGCAATCCCCAGCACAAAATTTAATAAATTCTTACATTGAAAGAAAATATACTGCAGTGTTTTCTGCCATTCATAAATCTAAAATGAAGTTTTAAGATTTTTCATAGAGGATATATATAAAATTTTGTGTATACATTTGCAAATGTTTCTCTATGAAGTAGTTGTGCAGTAAGCATAGGAGGTTTTTGGGATTAAGCCACCATATGAGTGTTTCTTCTAACCAATTCTTCCACAGTTATAGAATATTTCCTTTAGCAAATACAGCTAGAAAGTGTCTGATTGTAGGCAAATATTGAAATCTTAACATAGTGTATTACATTTAATTCTGAGTAGTTCACATTTCCTTAATGTTGTGCCCTGGAGGTAAAATCACAGGTAAAATTTTGCACCCTTTGAAGTCAATGGTCATTTGGCTATTGATTTCATTGAGGCCAGAATTTCACTACCAATGTTTAACCACCCTTTCACATCCTCTTGTTTAAAGTTAGCATCAGCTTGTTCCAGAGGAAAACCTGGTAGCCTATGTATGTGGGAAATCAAGAAGAACTTGGTACTAGACTTAAGGAACTGAATGCCCTTTTCCACATTTGCAGAGTGATCTTTAAGACAGGACGTAGTTTACTATTACTGTGGAAGCAATAGATCAGGGTTGAAAAGACTAAAAGAGAAATATGCTTATTTAGTTTATTGTTATGTAGGACTGTTTTGATTTTCTGTCAAATGTAACCAATAACAAACACTATATTGAATTATATAGCTAATATTTTATTTTGTTTTCTGTCTTTAAAGCCGCAACAAATGGATTCTTGATCTCTTTCAATATATCTGAAATTGCTGCATATTCTAACGAGGCATATTCTTATTTATACAAAGCAGGTATAAGTACCTGTAGATCGGCTAGGAAATACAACTGTCAAGGAAGGACATTCATTTTTGCCAAGTTGACTTAAACAAACATAGATAATGGCTAGTTATGACATCTATGAAGGTTTATGACATAAAATGTATGCCAGAGCTTAGAGCTTCAGATTTAGCATTTGTTTAGTTAAATTGGTGATATTTGTCCTTCTGGAAGGGTGAACTAAGGTATTGCTTCTGACTTGATCATATTTACATGAAAACTGTATATAGTTCTTTAAGCCTGTAAGGCTTCTGGTGTTTCACTGAGATAAACCAGAATGTTATCTGTGAAAAGAGCAATTTTATGTTCTTTATCAAGGATTGTGGGGCCCTGAATCTCTGGAGAGACTCTGATAGTTATTCAAGTAGTTCAATGGCTAGAGCAAACAGAATAGGAAAAAAACCACCCTTGCTTTTTGCTGCTTTTAAGAAGAAAGTCTGATTGGGAAATGTTCAAATAAAAGAATACACATAGAAAATTGAAGAACATTTCGGCAGAGGCTATAAATAGATGTCTGAGACTAAATTTCTCCAGTTCTGTAAAACATGGTCACAAAGAATTCTATTGAACATATTCTCTGCATCTAATGCTAGAAAACTGCTGGTATTCATTCGTTTAATATGAAGAATGGTTTTTAGTCATCTATGACTATAATGATTTGTGGCTGTCCAAGGAACAAAGCCAGACTGGGCAGTGTGAATTAGTAATGATAGGATTAGGCATAAACAGCTTGCTAAGATTTTTGCCATATTTTATTGTCTAGATTGATTTAACATTAGTCATTTGTCTGGATTTTTTATCTTTTTAAAGCAGTGTGATTATAACAGCTTCCAAACCATCAGTTTTCCCTGTTCAACGGAAGGACAGAACATTTGAAACATGCACGGCGCCAGAAACACCTGACAGAATTTTGGAACCCACTGCTTTGGCCAACCAGCCATTGATATCAGTAATTTGAAATGTCCCTCTTAGCATTTTGAACTTTGTTGATATCTCTTGCTTTAAAATCTATCCTTTCTTCTTTGGTGATCTGTGGGATTTCGAAGGTACTGAAAAACAAAACAATGTGCATATGTTGAAGGTGAAAGAAGTAGAACTTTAAAAAAGTTTTATTACTTTTTCATCAGTTGTCCTTTTTCTTCTGTTACAATTATAAGTATAATGGTTCGGATAGCATAATCTGGAAGTCATATGAGTGTCTTCAATTCAAATTTCAAAACAAACATTGACAGGCATATGAGAGAGCTGAATGCATCTTAGAAATGGTAATAAAGTCATGTTACTACTGAAATTCTTCAGCTTGATGTTTTGTTTCTTGAGAAGTATCAATGATTGTTGTTGAAGAGTTTTTAATTTCTCTCTCAAGATTAATTGATCTGTTAAGAGGGATCTGTTAATGGCTGTTTGGTGTTTGGCATATATCTTTATAATGATTATTCCTAAACTATGTATGAAACCTATTAGGATACTGACCCAATTGTCATTTATTTGACAATATTATCATATATGATCATTGATTGATTGAACAATTGTTTTCTTTGTGTTTTAATTTGTGAATATATCTGCATATATGGTCTTCAACAATCTGTGCTTCTCATCAGACATACAGTAGTACACATGAGTAACTCAAGAACAAGTGTTTGCAGGATTGGGGCCCAGTCAAGTAAAATGATCAATAACTCAGAATATCTATACTAAATATTAAAAAAATAGAATTACTCAGGGCCCTTCCATATGAAAAGGATATAAATGACATATTGCTTAGGGTCCCTTAATTTTACTGTAGACTAGGAGCAAAATTGTAGACTGCTTTCTATCAGAACTATCAAAAGGTTTGTAATAAAATTAGAGTTGTCAAGCAATAAAAAAAATTAGTTGCGATTAATCATGCTATTTAAAAAAATTGTGATTAATCGCACTGTTAAACAATAATATAATACCATTTACTTAAATATTGGATTTTCAAACGTATTTATTTAAATTACAATAAGAGAATACAAAGTGTACAGTACTCACCTTATATTTATTTTTTATTAGAAATATTTGCACTGTAAAAAACCAAAGAAATCATATCAGAGGGGTAGCCATGTTAGTCTGGATCTATAAAAAGCAACCAAGTGTCCTGTGGCACCTTATAGACTAACAGATGTATTGGAGCATAACCTTGCGTGGGT
This sequence comes from Chelonoidis abingdonii, assembly GCF_003597395.2. Classification (NCBI taxonomy): domain Eukaryota; kingdom Metazoa; phylum Chordata; order Testudines; family Testudinidae; genus Chelonoidis; species Chelonoidis abingdonii. The sequence continues at coordinate 105,972,368 of NC_133773.1, forward strand.
TAACACCCACTTTGTCAGATGCATGAATATCCACTTTGTCAAACATATATTTCAATTCACCTAATACATGTACTATAGTGCTATCTCTTTATCATGAAAGTTGAACTTACAAAGGTAGAATTATGTACAAAAAATAACTGCATTCAAATATAAAACAATGTAAAACTTTAGAACCTACAAGTACACTCAGTCCTACTTCAGCCAATTGCTCAGACAAACAAATTTGGTTACACTTTGCAGGAGATAATGCTGCCCATGTCTTGTTTAGAATGTCACTTGAAAGTGAGAACACCTGTTCTCATGGCACTGTTGTAGCTGGCATAGTAAGATATT